>NC_056627.2:107267147-107570897 GCF_002870075.4 Lactuca sativa
CAGAGTACGTGGGGGTACGTATGGGGTATGCGGGGGTACGCCATGCAGTGAGCTTTTATTAGTTTTGGTCCTTTTCCAACTTGGACTTCTTTTGAGCTTTGGGCCTTAGCTAGATTTTGGGCCTTGTATATGTTGGACCATAGTTAGACCTTAGGTTGTGAGTTGGGTTATTTGAGGGCCTTGGGCCACTATAGGGTTATTGGGCCAAGATAGTTGGTCCCAGTAAGGAAAATGTAAAATAGTCTTTTACCCTAGTGGTTGAGGATGATGAGTTGGGGCCCCAGTTATGGTTTATGATCTAATTATTGATTATGGTATAATTTAAAGGTATTTAGTGCGGAGATTTCCTGGATCAACAGTCTGAGCATTTATCTTGTTGTTTCAGCAGTTTGAGGTGAGTCTCATCCTAATGTTTAGCTCGTCGAAGGCACCAATGCTGACCCATGGATTATGGTTATTTGTTATCTATGTGACCTTGCATATGTGTTTGTGTCATATGTATGTCGGGCGGGGCCTGATGAGTGAGTTGGGCGGGGCCCATCACATGGTACAGACAGATATGTTATTAGTGCGGCCCGATGGTTGTGGGGCATGGCCCATTGTATGTTTTATATGTATGGTATGAGGTATTTTGGGGAACTCACTAACCTTCGTGTTTACGGTTTTCAGTTTATATTTCAGGTACTTCCGGATCGAAGGGGAAAAGCTCGGGGTGATCGCATCGCACACACCATGATTTTCACCTTATTTGACTTTAATGTATTAGGATGACTGATTGACATACTCTAATTTTCCTTTATAGTTTTATGAACATGTCTGGTTGATAGTTTTTATTATTATGAAAACAAAATTTTTGGTTTTAGAATTTGGGACGTTACAAGTTGATATTAAAGCCTTGGTTTGAGGGATTTAGGCACACTCCCATGTGTATCTAAACTCAAACTGAGGATTTGGTAGATTTTTCATATAATAAATTATTAATAAAAAGAGTTTTCTAATAAAAGAAAGGGGTATGGTGCATGCAATCGACCGAGATCAAGTAAGTTTTCCCAAATTACCCATACTTGTTGTGTGTAATGCTTTGAATTGTGAATCTGTGAATCGCATGTTTGATTAGGGCTAAGGATCCTCTCAGGGTTGCATGATACAATGCTAGGAGAGATGACTTTATGTGTCTGCTGTATGAGCTTGTAGACTTGCATGCTAGTATTGATCAGTCAGTGGTAGGATGGTTTGTTTAGGTTATGCCTTGATTCCAATTACTCGATGCTTGAATGTTGCTTGCTTTGTACTTTTAGGAGTTCCCATTAACATTAGCTAACTAGTAAGTGAATATGTTAAGTTACATATTATTGAGACTATATATTTTTAGAAGGTTAGGTTTTAACTCCATTGTACAATTCTTATTTGAGTCCAACCATTGTAGTGTGATACCTTTCATTTGAATAATTATCTACTGTCAGTGATATGTAATAGTATTTGTGAGATAGCTAGAGGTTGTTAGAGGGAGTTCCTTCTGCAGCTAATGGCGGAGAGTGATGAGGTGGTAGCCCTAGGAAAACCTAGGAGGTGATTCGATGTCGAGAGTCTTGTCTTGTTAAGGGTTGTTTGGATTGATAAGGAAGTGAATTAGAGGACTCGAGGTAATCCTTGAGGAAAGTATAGATAAATGTGGAAGCTAGTATGGGCTCGTACTACTAAAAGTAGAGGATTCGTACTCGAGTCAAGGAAATCCACCTTAATACCAGGGAGCTTCTAGAGTGTGGGATTTTTCTTCAAGTATGTTCTCATGGTTTATACGGTTAATGTTTCGATATGGTGGTCACTCGAGGAGATTCTAGTGTCAGTGCTAGTGCTGGTGATGGTTCAGGTTCGGGCTTTAGGGTCGGGTTTATGGATGATCAGATGTGGAGTTCATGTCAGCAGAGATTACATGTGGTATTCTTGAGTAGACTCCTGTGATCTTTGGTACGTTCAAGGAGTCATAGAGTTCTTCTATGAGTTTCAGGAATGTAGAGCCCCAAAGTTCTTCAGGACGAAGGACCCGATTGTGAGCAGGCGTTGGTTGGCAGACGTCGAGAATGCCTTCTGATCTAGCCTCTCTCCCGAGGAGGCGAAGGTTCGACTTCCATCATGTCTTCTGAAAGACAGACCTCGAGACTGGTGGGAGGGTTTAGACACGCTTTAGGAGGCGAGGTGATAGAGTCAATGACTTGGGAGGATTTCGTGATGAGGTTCCAGGCTGACTTTGCACCGGTGATCGAGGTCTAGCAATTGGCACGGGAGTTTCAGGACCTTCGCCAGACTACTGAGATGGTGGCAGCGATCACTGCTATGTTCCAAGAGAGGTTGTTACTGGTTCTGTAGTATGTGGCGGACGAGGAGATCAAGAAGGCAAGATATCATGAGATTTTGAGGAGCAATATCGGACAGTTTGTGAGTAGATCCAGTTGTAAAATACTGGACGATATGATAGCATGATATATATATATATATATATATATATATATATATATATATATATATATAGAGAGAGAGAGAGAGAGAGATTGAATTGGAGATGGAGAGGAAGAGGAAGTTGGATCAAGTTCAAAGTGCAGAGGGTTTAGGCAAGAGGCCCAAGGTTTTTGACTCGAGGTCGAGGGACAAACAGGGTCGGGCCACTGCAGAAAGTGCGGCAAGACGCACGATGGGGTGTGCAGTGTGGGTGCTTCTGGCTGCTTCAAGTGCGACAGGACGAGTCAATTCAGCAGGGATTGCACTGCTGCCACCACCACCCATGTATCTGATATGATCTGATTCCATCGCAATCATAGGGGCCATAAGAAAGCCAATTGCCCGATTTTAGCAGTAGAGGGACCATTTGTAGCACCCGCTCCAACGACTTTGCGGATTACTAATCGTCGGCAGGGTAAGGCGAAGGATCTTATTATGAGGAGCAGGGCATTCTAGCTATCAGCCGAGAAGGCTTGTGCAGCACCAGATGTGGTGACAGGTATGTATCTTCTCCTTATCTATTAATTTATGTTAATTTTCCTGCTTATATTTTGTGTTTTCTTTTAGGGTCATTCCTTGTGAACGGTATCACTTCTCTGTATGGGTATCGAGGGTTCATCAGGGTTGTGTTTTGTAGTTGTTCAATAAGTGGTCCCCGATTGATTTAGTTCTTATTCCCATGCGTGAGAACAAGGTTATTGTGGGGATGGATTGGCTAAGCCCCAATGGGGTAGTGATTGATTGCGAGAAGTATTTGGTGCATATTCGGACCCAAGTAGGGGAGAGTTGGTGATTCAAGGATACGTAGAAGACGACCTTCCGGACTCGTTATAGTCATTACGAGTTTGTGGTGATGTCTTTTGGGCTCACCAATGGTCTAGTCGCATTCATGGATCTCATGAATAGTGTATGAATACCTATGTTGGATTGGTTTGTGATTGTGTTTATTGATGACATCTTAGTCTATTACAATACCTAGGAGTTGCATGAGGAGCATCTGAGGGAGGTATATGAGATTCATTCAGGATTTCTCCAAGATAGCGGTTCCTTTGACCTGGTTGACGAAAAAGACTGTCACGTTTCGTTGGGGGCATGAGTAGAAGGTAGCTTTTGAGACCTTGAGACAAAGATTATGTGAGGCACCAATTCTGACCCTGTCTGAGGATGTGGAGGCTTTTGTGGTTTATTGTGATGTGTCGATCACATGTGTGGGTGCAGTGTTGATATAGCGGGGTCATGTGATTGCTTAGGCTTTGCGGCAGCTGAAGCATCATGAGGCGAATTATCCTACGTATGATTTGGAGTTGTGGGTTATGATGCTTTCCCTCTAGATTTGGCGACATTACCTCTATGGGGATAGTCATTGTAGTATCTACACGTATCAAAAGAGTCTGAGGTATTAGATGGATCAGCTGAAATCTGACCATGAGGCAGCATAAATGGTGGGATGTGGTGAAGGATTATGATTATGAGATCCTTTATCACTCGGGGAAGGACAACATAGTGGCTGATTATCTCAGCCGCAAAGCAGTCGCAGCTCTGATCAGGGATGTGTGTTTGAGGATAACAGTGATGACCCTACTCTTAGGGAAGATTCGAGTGGCTCAGGTTGAGGCTATGAAGGAAAAGAATCAGAAGAGTGAGCGCATAGTGGGTCAGGTGGCTTCCTTTGATTGTGATAGCCGGCGGTTATTGACCCTTCATCGGAGGGTGTAGGCTTCGTACTTGGGTGGTGCGAGCCAGGTTTTGATGGAGGAGGCACACAGTTAGACATTTTCTATTCATCGCGGAGTGAAAAAGATGTATAGGGATCTCCGGCTCGATTATTAGTGGCCATGCATGAAGAGAGATGTGGACTGGTATGTGGAGAGGTGCTTGACATGTAGGAAAGTCAAGGTCAAGCATTAGCGACCCCATGAAAAAATGAAGTTGTAGGAAGTTCGCGTTTGGAAATGGGAAGAGATTACGATGGATTTGATCAACAAGTTGCCTCAGATGGCACACGGGGTAGATTCGATATGGGTCATCATTGATTCATTGACCAAGAGCGCGAATTTCATCCCAACTCAGGAGAGTATTTAGGCAGAGAAGCTTGTTGACATTTATATCAGGGAGGTTGTGGCACGACATGGGTTGCCGGTTTCAGTATTTTCAGATAGGAATGTTCAATTTACTTCCAGGTTCTGGAAGAGGATTCATGAGGAGCTAGGTACTCGTCTACATTTCAGCACGACTTTCCACTAGTAGATTGATGGACAGAGTGAGGGGACTATCGATACCTAGGAGGATATGCTTCGGGCATGTGTATTGGATTTCGGTGGGAGTTGGGATACATATCTCCCTTGGTGGAGTTTTTGTATAACAGTTATCATGACAACATTGATCGACCTCCTTTTGATATGCTATATGGGAGGAGTGTAGGACCCTAATATGTTGGGGTGAGGTCGGTCAGCAAGTTATGGGGAGTACTGAAGTGGTACTCAAGATGATAGAGTTCATACAGAAGGTACGGGGTAGCCTTCAGACAACACCGATTCGGTAGAAGAGTTATATCAGCAAGCGTCGTTGAGATCTAGAGTTCCAGGTTGGGGACATGGTGCTCCTGAAGGTGTCACCTTAGAAAGGTGTCATCTAATTCAGGAAGAGGAGCAAGTTGGGCCCCAGGTATATTAGTCCTTTCTAGGTTTTGACCCGGGTGGGCAGGGTTGTTTATCGCTTGGATCTAATTAAGGAGCTTAGTTAGATCCATTGCTTGTTTCACATTTCATAGCTACATAAATGTTTGGTTGATGATTCTGTGGTGGTTCCATTGGAGGATATTCAGGTTGATGATCACCTGAATTATATTGAGAGACTGATTGCCATCCTTGAGAGGAAGATGAAGGCTCTGGGAAACAAGTCGGTTGATCTGGTAAAGGTGCAATGGCAACACCACAAAGGTTCATAATTGACATGGGAGCTTGATTTCGAGATGACGAAGCATTATTTGGAGTTGTTTGCAACATTAGACTTTGAGGATGAAGTCTGATTCAAGTGGGGGAGAATTATAACATTCGAATTTCAGGTATTTTTCCCTTAACTTGAAAACTCTTATATATTTCGTCCTTGTCCGAGTACATTGGGCGTACTGGGTCGAAATGATGATCACGGAGGCATCCACATACATTGCACATACGTGGAGTAAGCAGGGTATACGACCACCTGGGAAAACCCCTAATTTTTAGGGTTTGAAGCCTATTTAAACACCTTAAGCTCCTCTTGGACCTTCTTATAACCAGCCTCCACCTCTCCAAACCCTGAGAACAAAACCCTAATTTCCTTTTGAGTGCTTTGAGATTGGAAGTGACATTTGAGAGTTTGGGGATCTTGAAGGAAAAAGAGCTCTTGGAAGTTGCATTGGTGTAGTTGAAGCTTGTGGATCTAGAATTATCAACAAATTGGAAAGCTTTTGGAGGTATAAAGCTCTTAACTTGATGGCTATTTATGATATATCTAGTTTAGGGCATGATTTGCATATTTTATGGTCCCATGAGTCCTCCTGTGTTTTTAGATAGAGAATACAGTAGACAAAAGAGAAATAGATGTAAGAGAGATTTAGACAAATTAGAAATAAATGGTGGATTTTTTTAATTTAAAAATAATTTAAAAAAAGATATTTATAAGGGCATTATAGTCTTTTTATGTTCGTTATGGACAAAAAAAACAAAACAAAATAAAATGTTGGAGATTGTCCAAGTGCAAAAAAAATGTTAGGGGTCAAACACGAAATTTTTGCAAACCATAGGGACCATTTTATTAATTTGTTCTAAAAACTAATATAAAACTAAAATTATATACATATATTAAAACCCAATACATGAACAGTAAACTTCCAATGTTTCAGACTTTCACCACATCACTTTGGACATAATTATTGTTTCGCCTTCTACGTTTTGAACATCTTAATATCCAAATCCACAAAAACATCAACATCATTTTGTAAATTCCTCCAACCCTTTCTTCTTCATTCGTCTCCGACCATGTTTGTTTGAGTCTCCCGATGACTTCTCATGAACATCTTAATATCCTAATCAACAAAACCATCAACATCACTTTGTAAATTCCTCCACCCCTTTTTCTCATTTAGTGATCAAAAGAGACTAATTAAATATACATTGACTGATTTAGTAAATCAATGATTATTATAGTGTAGGCCAATGGTTATTTAGGATAGACTAAACCAATATGGTAGTCCATGGATAGTCCATGGAGGTTTAACCCATGAATCCTAAGTAAGATGAAAGGTCATGCACATTAAGGTTTACATGGGTGTAACCCTAATCCTTGCCACACTATAAAAGGAGTACCTTAGCTCAGGAAATCGGCCACTAGTGATCTTTGGAAGAGCATAGCTGATTTTTGGTGCTAGTTATTCTCTCTCAAGTCCTCCATTGTTGGTGGTGTTTCTTCAAGAATTTGAGGCATCACATTTGGGGTGCTAGGCTCTTAAAGGTCCAAGGTATCAAGCTACAAGAAAATGTACGTCATATAACTAGTTTTTTTTTATACAAGTACCCATGTTTTGTATGTTAGTTAGGATAATGCTTTGGAAAATCAAATTGAATGTATAATTAGAGAAAACATAGATCCAAAGCATTTAGGGTTGTATGTGCACCTTAGGATTGTTAGAGTGCTCAACACCCATCAGTGGTATCAGAACCTAGGATTATTTTCTATTATACTTGATGTTTATTGGTTTTCAAACTTGAAAAAATCGAATTTATGCAATATGACTGGTGAACTCGTCAAGTCCACAGGGTTACTCAACGAGTCCACTCAGAAACAGACCAACTCAGCGAGTCCAGCTCATGTACTCGCTGAGTTGGTGCTCCAGTGTGCGGAATTTCAAGTTTTGGGCAGAAATTGGATTAGGATCATTACCCCAAACTGTTTTTTGAACCATGAAATCTGTTTTTGATAAGGTAATGATCATGCTTATCCAATTAAAAGATAATTGTCATAATTTCAAGATTTGTATTAGTTTATATGATTAGGCTAATTTCTTGAAGATTGATGATATGAATTATCTCGTTCTTATGAGTTTAACTAGATCATGTATGAATTATTTGATTATTGTGTTAACTAAAATAATGATCTAAATGCTTTTAATGGACTCCATAACTTGTCCTCAAGTTATGGAAAATGAAAAGTCTTTTCTTTAAAAGGTCATTAAACTCATAAGTTATGAAAATGAAAAGTTTTAAATAGTATCAAAACTTGTCCTCAAGTTTTGGAATTTGTAAAGTCACACTTATGAATACTTTAATTCCAAACCCTATAAATTTAAAAGTTTAAAACTCAACCCTTATATTATATAATATTAAAAGTTTAATGAATATATATATATATATATATATATATATATATATATATATATATATATATATATATATATATATATATGTCACACCCCAAAACCAAGAACGGCGGAAACGTTCTGGGGCGGAGGACGTCATGTAAGGTAATCACAACACAGTAAATGTAAATAGGCAACCAACATCATCCATTGCATTAAACATATCAATTTAATACATGTGTGTTCTGTAAAATTTTAGACACCAAAAATATAACGTAAATCAAAATAACAAAATGATGAGTCTTGAGTACGCTCCATCATCTCAAAAGCTGGCATCGGTACCTGTCTACTGATGACCTGAGAATACAAGTTATTTTGAAAGAGTTTATCAGCATTAAGCTGGTGAGTTCATAAGTATTTTAGTGTCAATGTTCATTGTCAAAAACGTTTGAACTTGTCCCAATGTATAAGTTTGTAAAAATGTAAATAAATGTTTAAAAGTATTTGCAAAAGTTTGAATCTCTCAGAAAATCCTATATTTTCTATAATAGTAACCTTCTACCAAGGCTTAACTGTTTTGTAAACTCGTCTGTTGTAAAAGTGTGTGATTACCCAAGTATAACTATCATTTGATAAAATATAGTTTGTACATTAATGCTTAAGTGAGATTATCACCAAAATATGTAATGGGTAAATCATTGTAGTACTGTAGTTTTGTATAATAAGAACTACTGTTGTACTGATTACTACTACCTTAAACCGGATTTATATTAAGGTATAATGTGATAATTGCACCATACTATCGACTGATAACAACGACATAAAGAACGGTCGTAATAACGGAATGACGTTTGGCACCCGCAGACCTGCAGGTCCGGCTGTAGCTAGCAGCAAGGTGTAGGATAGTCAATCCAGTATAGATCTATACGCAAACTCAACGCTCTCCCTCCAAGAGAATTCTGGCTACAACTCGGGCCATGACATTTAAGGCATGCTCCGATACAGTGGATCACATTTGTTATCGTATTCTTGCATGTGTGATGAAATGTTTCTTGTTCTAGTATAGTTGTATATGTTCTCGTAGTATAGTTGTATATATTCTCTTCCTAGTATAGACTCATGAATGAACTGACTCATTGATCTAGCAGTTGTAATAGTATGATTCTGTGTCACCCCGATGGTAACTTGTTAACAGTGCGTTTAGTACATATGATTATGGAAGTACTTTCATGTCTATATATGTATATTTGATATATAATTAATATGGAAACGACCTTCGGATGGTCACCCAAAATCCTATCAGACCACATCCAAATCGAGGAAAAGGAAACAAGGTGGATAGCCTTCCTAAGTCCTTTAAACATTATTTATACGTCTATACATATATGGGCATGCAATTTGTAATATAAAAGCATAAAAAAGTATTTATAAGGCATTTGAAACATAAGTATTATTTTTAAAGAAAGATTGACTTGATGTCAATCTATAAAACCATTTGAAGGTGTAGATTTGATTAAAACAGTTTAAGTATAAGGAACATTTGCTTAAATCACAGTTGCAGTGTAAATTCGAAAAGTAAATGGGTTTGGAAAACATTTAGAAGTAAAACAGTTTGATAGATAGTTTGAATAGTGATAAAACCACTGATTTCCCTAGTTATTAATCACATGTGATTAGAACAATCACAGGTGATTGAAACAATAGCTATAAGTATTTAACTTGCATCCCCCCCCCCCCCTTTTGAAAGCATATAAAAGCATTTAGAATATTTAACAGGTTGATTAAGGGGTATGAAACTCACTTGATTGATTGAAGAAAGCGAGATGGAAAACCGGGCAGAGTTTCGTCTCGGAAAACGGATTTTTCTCGGGATTCTCGGGAATCTCGGGAGTAAAATCGACCCTCGGGACTTGAGCAAAAAGACCAGAGCTTCGGGTTATAACGGGCCCGGAAAACGAGACAAAGTTGTGAGAGAGAGGAGAGAAATGAGCAACATTTTCGGAAAGCCTCGCATCCTATTTATAGGAAGGCTGAACCGCCTCCGAACGCGGGGCGTACGCTCGTACGCAGCGCGTACGCGTACGTCATGCATGACCGAAGCCTCGACTGCCTCGGTTCGGATGGGACGGGTTGCTGGGTACGCGGGTCGGATGGGACGGCGGGTCGGATGGGACAGCGGGTCGGACGGGTCGGAGCTTCGGACGGGTCGGACGGGTTAGAACTCTTCGGATAGTGCGACGTGGACGATCCGAGACCCTCGATCTCAGTACGCGGGGCGTACGAAGGTACGCAGGGCGTACTTCGGTCCAATCTGATGACTCCTCTTCGGATATTACCGGGAATTTATAATTAAATTCTTATTTATTTTAAATAAACTTCAAAAATTCATATCTCTCTCATACGAACTCCGTTTTTGACGTTCTTTATATCCACGCGAAGGTGAGACCATGATCTACGACTTTCGTTTAGATTCCGTTGGCTAATTCCGAAATTATTTTTATTATTTATTTATTAAAATGACGTGATTAAGGAATTTCTTCAAAATTTCATAACTTCCTCATCCGGAGTCAGATTTGGACGTTCTTTTTATGTACGCAAACCTTGATATGATTCCTATTACTTTATTTAATCCGAATAAGATTTTAGGAAGGTTACATTTTGACCTAAATTTGATCGGTTTTACATTACATTGACCTGAAATATCGGGTTGTCACAATATATATATATATATATATATATATATATATATATATATATATATATATAAGGAGAGGATCAAATGAGAACACCTAAAAGGTTGAGAACGCGAGAACAATTCTGGACCTATGAATGTATAAGGGCATACTAGTAATTGTATATTTTAATTAAATTAAAATAAACTAAAATTCAATCAAATTCCCTTAAATTTAGGATCGGTTACCAAAAAAGAAATAAATATTCAATTTTTTATTTTTCTTATTAATGGAATATAAAAAACATTTTTACCAAAATTTATTTTAAAACTGAAAAAAAATTCTTACAAAAATCAATTTTTTTTCTCCTATTTCACGGTTTTTTTTGTGTTCAAAAAAATGAATAGAAATCGAACACCAAATTAGTACATTTGTATTCATAAATGATTTTTTTAAAAAAAAACCTGATACTACTCCAATCACAAATAAATATGCATCAATTTACAAGTAATCCAATTTCTTTTTTTAATCAATTGAAAATAAAGTGTGTAAAAATTATCATTTCTTCATAAAAAGAATACCTCTAATAATAAATGAATATACTCATTAACACATGCTTACACTGTTACTCACAAATGAATACAGTGCTATTAAGAAATAAGTACCCTGTTATTTGGAATTGAATAAATAAATACCTCTAATCATAAATAAATACATTCATTCACTGTTATTCACAAATGAATACATTACTATTCACACATGAATACACTTCTGTTCATTCACCGTTATTCATACATGAATGCACTGCTATTCACAAATGAATACACTACTATTCATAGATAAATACAAATTTTCATTCTTCCATTTCCTCTCACACTCCCTTCTTTTTCGCCTGTCTTCAAGGTGCAACAAAAACACGCCCACCATAGGTGTTTGTTGGTGGTTTCCGGCGAGCCAAGGGTAGCAGCCCCCTCTGTTTTCTCCCACTCTTTTACAACAACAGGGGGTGTTTGGGTTTCTTCATTGTTGTCTATGGAAGCTTCATTTGATAGCAGTTCATTCATAGGGGTATCTTGGTAATTTGAGCCGTTGCTAGCCCCACCATTGAACGCCAAACCATTATGTCCATAAAACTCTTGGCTAAGCCAGTCTGCAAATAAAATCTTTGGTAATTTATTGATCTGAGTTTGTGGGATCAGTTGATCTATGTCAGCATAGGAACGGTTTGCAGATTCAGATGAATCAAAGCTTAGGTTTCTTGACATTGAATTCATATATGATGATGATGATTACGTAAACAAGAACATTCAAAAAATTGGAACATGAAATTAGAAAAAGAAAGAGAAAACCTAGGATTACCATAATTGCCCCTCATATTGCTTATTAGCAGTTATGTCGGCTGCTATAATATCTTGGATCATACGGAGCCTTTCTTTTCGATCTTGTTGAAGCAAAAAAAATCTGAGCTGTTTTCTTGCTTTTGAATAGATTATCTTCCAATTTTATAAGATGACTGAACCTTAATTCGTAAAATGAAAGCAATTCATGAATAGCTTTAACCAAATCTTTCTGCCAATCCATTGTCCCTGAAGTGGAATCAAGATCGACACTTTTACTGTTATTGTTACTCTCATATATTGAACATGGGATCGATGAGGTTTTTATATGCTTCATCTGAAAAGAGAAAAAAAAAATCACCAACCCCTTAAATTTATTTCTAAAACAAGTGAACCTTAGTGATGATTTACCATTGACATGGGCATCACCAAAAAACCCTTAGTTAAGGTCATGGATGATGATGTAAACAAAGAACCAAAATATGATCGCAAGTACTTACTTTTAATGAAGAAGATAAGAATTCTTCAAGATCTCTGGACAGAATCTATCAAATCAGTTCCTCGTGTTGTTAGAGAGAGAGAGAGAGAGAGATGGGTATGACGATGCTGGATGCGGCGTGAGGTGAAGATGCTGAACAAATCTTCATGGTAGTATGTATATGATGGAGGCGGATTTGTTATAAAACCCTAGAGAGAGAGAGAGAGAGAGAGAGACGGGGGAATACAAGAAAGATGAGAAGAAATAGGTAAGTGGGTGAGAAATTATAGGAAATAGATAAAGTTGCAATTCCTATTATGCCCTTCTGATCATTTCAAAGTTACATTTTAATACCATTAGTTTTAGAAATTTTCATAAATAGTCCATTTAATAATAACCTTAGATCTAAGTATTTAAATGGTTCAGATATGTTCTCGCGTTCTCAACCTTTTAGGTGTTCTCATTTGATCCTACTCCTATATATATATATATATATATATATATATATATATATATATATATATATATATATATAATAAAAAATCAATAGTTTTTAACGTATATAACTCAAGCGTGTTGTATTTCAATTGAAAAAAATATATCCAATGATTTTGTGAAAAGCTTGATTGAGTTATGACATGTTCTTCTTTTATCTTTTATTCTATTAGTTTTCATTTAGAATTTATTAGGGTTGATGAAATGTTCACGACTTTTAATGCTTTAAGTTCTTAAACACAATGAAGAAAAAGAATATAAATTTAATCGATTTAGTAAGTCACATGATTAATGAAGAATAGTAAAAGATATATCATGATTAGTTTGGATATAAATATATCAAAACTACATTGTTTGGAGGGTTCTATATATAAGCTTAGGTACATGACAGCCACATATTCCCTAAGCCCATATATATATATATATATATATATATATATATATATATATATATATATATATATATATAACAAGTTAGTCTTATCGTTAGTAGGCCTCATTCACGAAGTCGGTCTATAAGGGGGTATAAGGTTACTGCCTATAAAATGGTGGTTTAATAGGTGTCCACTCCCACCCACCGCTTCCTTGACTGGTGAAGGGTCGTTAGCCGAACGGGTAGGATAGGACACTAATTCTAATTAAAAGTATAATGATAATTATAAAGTAACTAAACGTTTTATTAAATTCTCAATCTTAGTTACTTTAGGAAAATGTGAAATTGATATTAATCCATGAAATTGCACTTTGCACATTGCCAAGTCGTTAATGGAGCGTGTGTGGTTAACCGACACGTTAACTTGGACTAGTAAGGATGGAAAAAGGTAGCTTGATGTTTGTCATAGATCGGTGGAGCATGTGTGGTTAACCGACACATCGATTAGGTGACAAATGACATCAAGTGTACCAAGCTAATTTGCATGGTTATTCACACCTTGTTTGTGATCCTCGGTATCCAAGTCACAAACTTGAAGGGCATAATCGAGATTTAAACATGTCATTGAAAAGTTCAATGAATCTCAAAAGAATCTAGGAATTTCAATCCAATTAAAACTTAATAATCTATTTCGTTTTTCATGGTGGAAATTGGTAAATCGTCATTTACCTACCTTTAAATATTTTGCACGTTGGATTACGGTATCCCTCTTCCAAATTGTGAAATGTTGTGTTGGGTCCTAACCTTAGTATTTCATTTGGGTGTTATATTAAGGACTATTATCTAATCTAAACTTTGTCTTTCTTTCTTTTCAGATGTCTTCCAACACTGCTTCTAAATCAAACCCTACTAGCTCCTTCTCTCTCATGAACTTGTGTGGGAGAGTCATCTTTGATGGCACTAACTTCAATGACTGGATTAGGAACATCAGGATGGTCACTCGCTATGAGGACAAGGAATATGTCCTAGACAAGGAGCTTAAGCAAAATCGATGATCCTTCTGCTACTCCTGAGGAGATTACTGAGTTTAGGACTCATGAGAAGGATGTCACCAAGGTGTCTTGTATCATGTTGGCTACTTTGACAGCTGAAATCCAAAAATCCTATGAGGACTTCTACCCTTTTGAGATGCACCAATACCTGATGGAAAGATACCATCAAAGTGCTCGTCAAGAGAGGTATGAAATCATCTCTTTCATGATAACAACTAAAATGAAGGATGGAGAGTCCATCACGGCCCACTTGCAGAAAATGCAAAGGTTTATGGACCGCTAATTAAAGATGGATGTGAAATTTGATGAGGGGTTGGATATAGATATCATTCTACACGCCTTACCTCCATGTTATGATCAATTCCGCATGACCTATCATATAAACAAGGAGGAGGTCACACTTAGCAAACTTCAAGGGCTTTTGAGAACTACTGAAAATAGTCTCAAAGGTAAATCGGTTGTTACTACTCCTACTACTGCTCCTGTTTTGGCAATTGGGCATGGCAAAGGGAAAAAGAGGAAGACCACTTCCAAGGGTCACAAAGTAAAGTCTCTTGATGGATCCTTTTGAAGTGGAACCAAAGGTGGTTCTGCTACTTCCTCAACTAACCCAAAGGAAGCATAGTTCTTCTATTGTCATGATAAAGGGCATTGGAAGCGAAACTGCCCCCAAGTACTTGCAGGATGTTAAGGATGGGAAGGTTAAACCCACCCATGCAGGTATTTACACTATTCTATTTAAAAACTCATCACATGCTAACTCTTAGCTCCTTGAGACAGGATGTGGATTTTACATTTGTTTTGATATGCAAGGCCTAAAAAGAAGTAAGGATGTGGAGCACGGGAAGATAAACGTGATCATGGGGAATAGGAAAGTTTCACCTGTCACAAAGATTGGAGTTTACTCTTTATTTCCTTTCATTGTTTGTACAAACAAGGTTTTAGTTTTTCATTTGATAATTAAAATTAGTGTTATTAATGCTTTTTATAAAGGTGTATTTTATTTTAAAGCATTGCCATATAATGGTATAATATGAAACTGTGATGGTTGTAAACTACTTAGAAAATAATGTGTTATAAATTGATTCTTCCAATAGTTTGGATAAGACATCCTTGTGGGATTATCGTCTTGGACATGTCAACAAGAAACGCAAAGGCCAACTCCAAAAGGCTGGAGTTTTGGAGTCATTCGACTTAAAGTCGGATGACACTTGCGAATCTTGTTTGCTTGGAAAAATGACTAAGCCACCCTTCACCGGTTCTTGTGAGAGTGCACCGATGTGTGTAGGCTCTTCCAAACCGCCACAAGGGATGTTAAACGCTTCTATGAGACTTTTGTTGATGCTTACAGTAGATATGTTATGTCTACTTAATCAAGTATAAGTCATAAACTTTTGAAAAGTTCAAAGAGTTTAAACGGGAAGTGGAGAATCAACTGGGCAGGAAGATAAAGATGCTCCGATCCGATCGGGGTGGTAAGTATCTTAGTATCGAATTCCTTGACTATCTTAAGGAATGTGGAATTGTTTCACAGCTAATGCCACCTAGGACACCACAGCTTAATGGTGTGGCTGAGAGGCACAATCGAACATTGTTGGACATGGTTCGTTCCATGATGAGTCGGACTTTGTCACCTATCTCATTTTTGAGGTATGCGTTAGAGACTGCCGCCCATATCCTTAATCTACTCCCTACTAAGAAGGTTTCCAAAACACCTTACGAGATGTGGACAGGGAAAGCTCCCCCATTGGCACATATCAAGGATTGGGGTTGCGAGGCTTTCGTAAGACTAGAGACTCACGACAAGCTCGAACCTCGTAGTGAGCAGTGTATTTTCATCGGCTATCCACGGAAGTCCTTTGGATATCTCTTCTATAGATCGAGTGAAAATGTTGTCTTCGTTGGCAAATGGATGTCAAAACCACTTTCTTAATGGAAAGTTGGCTGAGGACGTTTACATGAGTCAATCAGAGTGCTTTGTCAACGCAAAGTACCCTAATAGAGTGTGTAAGATTGAGAAATCCATTTATGGATTGAAACAAGCATCTCGCAGATGGAATGTTTGTTTCTATGAAAAAGTCAAACAGTTTGGATATTCGAGAAGCGAGGATGAGTCCTGTGTATATTTCAAGGATAGTGAGAGCATATTAGCTTTCTGGTGTTGTATTTGGATGACACACTTCTCATAGGAAATGACATCCCAACCTTGAAGGAGGTTAAGTCTACCGGAACATCATGCATGGATTGAATTTCACTGTCCAAGCCTCTTTCCACTTTTGGGACTCTAGGCCTGCCATGGCTTCCTTGTAGTTGTTGGGTCCATCCAAATTTATCAGTGTACTATCACTAATAAACGTATCACCTTCACTTGTTATATGAAAACCATACAACACAGGTGGAACAATAACTCTATCGGAACGTCTAAAAGGTAAGGACTCGTCAATCGGTTCAACAGGAGTTTCCTCCTCGGGTTAAGTGTGAGTGTTAGAGGTTCCTTCATCGCTTGATTCTTGAAGCTCTTCAAGATCAATTTGCCTCCTACTGTCCTCTTGGCATATGAGTTTTCGCTCTCGGAAAACCCTCTCCTCGCAAAGAAGACAACACTGTCACTCGGTTTATAGAAGAGATATCCAAAGGACTTATGTAGATAGCCGATGAAAATACACTGCTCACTACGAGGTTTGAGCTTTTCGTGAGTCTCTTATATTATGAAAGCCTCGCAACCCCAAACCTTGATATGTACCAACGAGGGAGTTTTCCATGTCCACATCTCGTGAGGTGTTTTGGCAACCTTCTTAGTCGGAAGTAAATTAAGGATAATGGAGGCGGTCTCTAGGGCATACCCTCAAAATGAGATAGGTAACAAAGCTCGGCTCATCATGGAATGAACCATGTCCAACAAGGTTTGATTGTGCCTCTCAGCCACACCATTCAACTGCGGTGTCCTTGGTGGCGTCAATTGCGAAACAATTCTGCATTCCTTAAGGTAATCGTGGAACTTGATACTAAGATACTCACCACCCCGATCGGATCGAAGCATCTTTATCTTCCTACCCAGCTGATTCTCCACTTCTTGTTTAAACTCTTTGAAATTTTCAAAGGTTTATGACTTCTTCTTGATTAAGTAGATATACTCATATCTGCTATACTTATCGGTAAAAGTCACATAAAAGCGGTTTGCATCCCATGTGGTGGATCTAAAGGGCCCACATACATCGGTATGTATGAGATCCAATAAACCCTCACCACTTTCGCAAGTACCAGTGAAGGGTGACTTGGTTATCTTTCCAAGCAAACAAGACTCGCATGTGTCATCGTCCCTAAGGTCGAATGACTCCAACACTCCATTCTTTTAGATTTGGGCTATGCACTTCTTGTTGACATGTCCAAGACGACAATGCCACAAGCATGTTTTATCCAAACCATTGGAAGAATCGAAAACACATCATTTCCTAAGTTGTCTACAGCCATCACAATTTCATGTATACCATTACAAGGTAATGCTTCAAAATAGAAAGTACCATTAAAGAAAGTATTAATAGAACCAGTTTCATTATTAAATGAAAATCTAAAACATTGTTTATACAAACCATGAAAAGAAATAATGTTTTGTGTCATTTCTGACGAATAGAAACAGTTATTCAAATCTAAACCTAACACACTACTAAGCACTAAACAGTAAGCTCCAATCTTGGTGACAGGAGACGCTTTCATATTCCCTATGATCAAGTTTATCTTCCCATGCTCCACATCTCTACTTCTTTTTAGACCCTGCAAATCAAAACAAATGTGAAAACCACATCCTGTATCAAGGACCCAAGACATAGCATGTGATGAGTTATTAGAATGAATAGTATAAATACCTACGAATGAGGGATTTATCTTCCCATCCTTGATGCCCTATAGGTACTTCGGGCATCTTCATTTCCAATGCCCTTTGCCATGGCAGTAGAAGCAATCTGCATCCTTCAGGTTGGAAGAAGGAGCAACAGGACCAGCTTTGGTTCCACTAGAAGAGGTGCCATCATGGGACTTTCCCTTGTGGCTTTTAAAAGGAGTCTTCCTCTTTTTTCCCATTTCTTGCCCAATAGCCAAAACAGGGGCAGCAGCAGGAGTACACGCAACAGATTTTCCTTTTAGACTACTCTCAATAGTCCTTAGCAGGCCTTGAAGCTTGCTTAGAGTGACCTCCTCTTTGTTCATGTGGTAGGTCATACGAAACTGGTCGTAACAAGGAGGCAAGGAGTGTAGAATGATATCTATGGCCAGCTCCTCACCGAAGTTGACATTCAACTTCAGCAAGCGGTCCACATACGTTTGCATTTTCAGCAGGTGCGTCGTGATAGACTCTTCATCCTTCATTTTGGTAGCGATCATCCCAACAATGATCTCGTACCTCTCCTGTCTAGCACTTTGATGGTACATGTCCATCAAATCTTGGTGCATCTCGTACGGATAGTAGTCCTCGTAGAACTTTTGGAGTTCAGAGGTCATTGTAGCGAGCATGATGCAATGAACCTTCGTAGCATCTCGCTCATGAGCCTCGTAGGCAGCAATCTCTTCGGGGGTAGCAGTGTTGGTGTCAATCTCTTTCAGCTCCCTATCGAGTACATACTCCTTGTCCTCGTAACGGGTGACTATGCGGATGTTGCGAATCCAATCATTAAAATTCGACCCGTCAAATATCACCTTCTCACATAAGTTCATGAGTGCGAATGAGCCAAAAGAGGTTGAGCCAGAGGCGTTTGGAGTAGACATCTGAAAAGGAAAAGAGATAAAGTTTAGATTAGATAAAAATCCCCAATTTAACACCCAAATGAAAAATTAAGGCTATGACCCAAAACAATTATTTACAATTCAGAAGAGGGATGTCGTAATGTAATTGCAAATAATTTGAAGATACGTAAATGACGATTTACCAATTTCCACCATGAAAAACGAAAAAGACAATTAAGTTTTAAATGAATTGAAATTCCTAGATTATTTTGAGATTCATTTAACTTTTCAATGACATGTTTAAATCTTGATATGCCCTTCAAGTTTGTGATTGGGATACCAAGGATCACAAACAATGTGTGAATAACCATGCAAATGTACTTGGTAATCTCGATGTCATTTACCACCTAATCAATGTGTCGGTTAACCACGCATGCTCCATTGATCTATGATAAACATCAAGCTACCCTTTGACACCTTTGTTAGTCCCAAATTAGTGTCGATTAACCACACACGCTCCACTAACGACTTGGTAGGGTGCAAAGTTTTCATTGAATAGCATCATTTTCACATTTTTCCTAAAGTAACTAAGATTGGAAATTTATAAAAACATTTAGTTACTTTATAGATCATTATACTTATTAATAAGGAATTAGTTGTCTTGTCCTACTTGTTCGGCTAACGACCCTCCACTAGTCAACAAGTGCGGTGGGTAAGAGTGGATACCCAGTGGCGGTCATTTTATAGGCCGCTTCCTTAAACACCCCATATAGACCAACTTCGTGAATGAGGTCTACTAACGGTAAGACTAACTTTATCTTATATATATATATATATATATATATATATATATATATATATATATATATATATATATATATATATATATATCTATATATATATATATAATTAATCTTATAATAGTATAATAGTATAAGGGGTGAACTTTAAACTTGTAAAATTCTAAGGTTTGGAATTTAAATATTTCAAAATTAAAACTTTTAATTAAAATTTAAATCCCAAAACTTGAGGGTAAGTTTTGAAACTTTTTCAAAACATTTTTAGATCAAATTTGAAAAATAAGTAAATAATCATATTATTAATCTTTATCATATAATGTAACGTAATCTATATTCTTTACAAGATAATTCAAATCAAAATACAAATAATTAATCTTTATCATATAAAACAAGTAATTATCTTATTTATGATAATTATCTTTCAATTGTATTAAGAGTGTAGTTTGCCTCACTAGAGGTCAAACCACATTCTGCCTTACCTTGTTCACTCTACCGAATTAGGGTATTCGTGAACAAAATATGAAACAAGTAATGCCTACATAATAGGAGAGTTAGTGTAACTCACCTCTCTTGGTAACTTGAAATACTCTAGTTGCAATATCCACGTAAACTTCCTTCTTTTGAACACCTGCACAACAATTATAACACTTATTTCACTTGTGCTTCATAACTATACTTTAAAATACTTTCCTTTGCATTACTTTAACTTTTCTTTGGTTTTTGTATTCTGTTTGGGACATGAATTCGTAACTTTAAATCCATAGTTAGGCTCTGATAAAATTGTATTAATATAGTTCCCTCTTTTAGCTTTTCGGGAATATAAGGATCTTGTCCTAACGATTTTCGATTGATTTTATACAAATTTTACAAGTTAACCATCTTGAGCTGTTGTTTTCTGGACTCACATGCAAACTCGGTAACTTTTAATCTAGGAGGGTTAAGAATTAAATCATAGGAAAAATTCATGGTTAACAAGACATTATTCTCTAACCATAACCTCTGACATTTCATGAATCGGAGTTTTGTAGGATTAATTATGCATATCACAATTTGATGTAACATTTCAGTAGATTTCTGGACCACTCTTCACTCTTTGAATAAACTGTACAAATATACAAGGAATTAAATCAATCCCTTTATATGCAGGAAACTAGACATCGATATCTAACTATAGGATTTGGAATTTTGGCATTTGATGTCCAAATGAATTTATTATGATTTTTAGAAGACAGCACATGAAATCTGTGATAGCATAGACCCTTCTGAGAAAACTGACCATTTTAGCCCTCAAGGGTTTGGAATTTGGAAAAGTGATTCAAAGTTTGAACAAACTAGACATTCTAATTTTTCCAGAAAAGTAAGTCTCATGATTTTTAGATGTTCAGATTGCCTCAAACGGATTTTAGAAGTTGAAGGGCAGAATTGAAAAAACGTGTCATTTTAGCTTTTCAATCACTTTTGGTGTTTTATTAAGGACTTAATGGTTAAGCTTATAGTTTAATATTTTTAATACAATTATTGAATACATATGAGGTTTCTAAAATATACTAAACAACTTTACTCAAAAGTCTTAATAAATGACTTAATGGAGTATAAAGTTAAGGCTTAAACAAAAATTATAAACTTTTACATGTTTTAGGGTTAAGTTTTCATCTTAACCCATTAAGCTCTTTATGGCACCATATCTGGATATTAAGTCCTTATACAGGTCCACCACATGTTGGTGGTCCAATGGTGGTGTCTTGGTGGTCAATGGTGGTCAAACCACCAAAAACGAAAATAAGTTGTTAACTTTGGTTTACCAAACAAATGAATACTTTCATGTGAATGTTACTTTAGGGTTCATTCTCTTGCACCTAAACAATATCCAAAAGAATAAAAAGACATAAATATAGCACGATCATCGTCACCACCCACTGCCACCATGGCAGTGGTAGCCAGCGGCAGTAGCCACCACCTCAATGGTGGTGGTGATGACGTTTTGGACAAGAACAAGAAGAAAGGAAAAGGACACCAAGGGAGATACCTATGAATTGAAACCCTGACCTAAAAAACCCTTGTTCCAGCCTTCCTCCTTCTCGTATCCTTCTTTTCCGGCGAGCAATTCCGGCAGCCCCCACGTCTCTTCGCCGCTGCCCTCTCCTAAGAACCGATGAATCACGTTCTCGACTTCTTTTTGGCACTAAAACCGAGAGCTTGTGACTACTAGGGTTACCACGAGTCTTATGATCGAAAAGGAGATAGAATCGGCCCCTAAAAACATAGCCCAACCCTATCCTGTCGATTTGGAGAATGCATTCAACGAAATTTCCTTTTTGACCCAACTATGCCATAATGGCAAAATCTACCCTCACAGGAACTTCCTTTACAAATGCAGTTTCAATTTTTGACATTATTAGCCCCTATTACCTTGATATCTTTCAGTATTGATTCTTAAATGCTATTACTCTCAATACTTTTATATATCTTGAATTATCCATTTATTTAATTAATAAGTTTACCGTATTATTATTATTATTATTATTATTATTTTATTATTATTTTATTTTATTTTATTTTATTTTTTTATTATTTAACCACTTCCAATTTATCAAACGTCTTTTCTTTGAGTATTCATCGATAGAATTCTTTAGAATATAAATCCCTAATCATATGATCAAGGCTGACTTTATTTGTATTTGACCAAAGATAGGGCTTAGGGCCCCACTTCTAAGGTGTCTCATTTAACCCAAATACCAAATACCTATTATCATAAGTGAATCCTGATTACTAGCCCTCATGCACACCAATTTTGTTCTTTTCTTCTACAAGCTACAACTTTCTTCTCCGTTCTTGATTTCTCAGACTCTAAATCAGTAAATCCCTAATTAAAGATCATGATTCTAGCCTCCTCCATTCTTGGCTTCTCCTGTTCTCCATAACAGCATTATGATAACTCATTCTCAGTTCTCACGATTTGTAGTTTTGTAGGCAAGCTCCATTGTTCAAAAATCAAAACATTACAATCTGTTAATATGATCGATTATTAGGCAGCATTCTGATCTCTAAAGGAAAGATCGATTATTGTCATCTACTCATCCGATTATCTATCACTGAAGGTAAACTCCATCAGTCCATTGCTCAAAAATTCCTGATGTTTCCCAAATTCAAAGTTCACTGTTACTGTGTTACACTGCAATGGTATTTTATATTTTCAGTTATACTTTGTGAATTTGTGAATTATTCATTGGTCATTGATTACAAGTTTACAATAGATTACAGAATAATTGTATTCTCAATCCGTTATCTCTTTATTTTCAGTTATTATTTTTTAACAAAATGGTATTTTTTTTCAGTTTTCCAGATTTGATCTTTCCAATTTCCGTTATCTTGTATACTTTTATTCTCAAATCTCAAGGCAGCAAGTTGTAGGTATAACCCTAAATCCTAACCCTTCTTGGTGATTGTTAATTGTTGATTGTTATTATTAATCAAATAATTAGTAATTATGTCTTAAATATATTCACAAAAAGCATATACATAATAAAAAAATTAACTCTACCATTTTTATATTTTTTAGTTTATTATTGTCGGTCCCAAGTCCGGATAAAGGATGAAGGTTTATCACATTAAATATAATAAATGTGAAAGGGCCCCAAATTGTTGGTTTTCTTAGAGTCCTCAAACTTGTAGAGCCGCCCCTGCATACGATTATTCTTATAAATTAACAAAATCATTTTTGAAATTACTAATGAGGAATATGGCGCTACACATCTTCTGCACTTAACTGGGTGAAGAGAACCTGTAACGTCCCAAAATTTTCAACAAATTTAAACTTTTCAAAGCAAATTATTTATTAACAAAAGTGTTTACAAAAACTATGTTTCCAGAACATGATTTAAAACCAGAGTTTCCTAAAATCCGATCTGATGTAAAACCAAGGATGTGTACGATCACACCTTCACCTTGCCACGAATCATCTGAAGAACCTGAAACCATAAATGTAACATCCCAAAAATCCGAACCAAAAATTTTTCTTTAAATCATTACTAAAACCATTTTTAGAAAAACATATCATAACGTATAACATAATTCAGAGTATTAATTCCAAAACATAGTTTCATTATCAGAGTAAAACATCTCAGGCTGACTAATCAATGGTGTGTGCCATACGATCACCCTGAGCTCTTCCCTCCTCTACCGGAAGTACCTAAAACCAAAACTGAAAACTATAAGCACGAAGCTTAGTGAGTTCCCCAACCTACCACATACCCTGCACAAACACATACAACATATACTGGGTCGTGCCCGCTATTTCGGGCCTCGCCCCCTACCTCGGGCCCTTCCCGCTACAACAGCCCCGCCGCTCCAGGCCTCGCCTGGCTTTGAACCCCGCTCGGAATACAAATCTATTTCTTTTAGGCCCCGCCCTCTAACCACATAATACAATTAGCATATAACACATAACTGAACATACCCTACTTATAATCCTATCCTTAGGCCTCGCCTGTCTTGGGCCTCGCCCTTGTCCTATCACTAGTGAGTCATGGAACCCCGTCCAAACTCCTACGGTAAGTGAGATACGGACCACGCCCACACTCACTCCATGCCTATCTCGGGCCTTGCCCATGCTCTACTACTAATGAGATATGGAACACTGTCTATACTCTACTATTGGTGAGATATGGAACCTCGCCCACACTCACCTTCCTACCAGGCACATACATGCATCACACAAACAACAAGTATACTCTAACATGAAAACCATTCCTTGGGCACCCGCCCGACATCGGACCTTGGTCTGAAATATCATACTAGCAAACAGTTCCTAGGGCTAACCCCCGGGTCTTCCTACTCATAACTACATGGGCCGGCATTGTGGCCGTAGACCCATTCACACAAAGGGAAACTCACCTGCACTGCTGAACTGGTTGATAACCCTCCGGCTACTACCCGATAATTCTCTAAACCACTGCTCCACTAGCGCCCCGAGCTATCAATATCAATATATATAACACTTAGTCCCAAACTGAACTCTTAGAAGTCGTCTAAGTCCACTCTTGCCAAAGTCAAATTCCTGGTCAAAGTCAACCTTCTTGACTGACTCTACTCGTCGAGTCGCCCCAAGACTCGTCGAGTCCATGCATTCAGAAACTCCCATGAAACGACTAAACTCGCCGAGTCACCCCAAGACTCGTCGAGTTCAACAATCTCTGAGTCCCTTCCTGCCCAACTCACTGAGTCACCACTCAACTCACCAATCGAAGCCTTAACAAGAAGGGGTTAGTGCTTCGCGACCTGACTCGCCGAGTCCAAGAACAGACTCGCCGAGTTGTTCTTCCAACTCGTCGAGTCCATGCCCATCTTCATCCAACTCGCCAAGTTCACCCATGTGACTCGCCGAGTCACTTCAGTACTTAATCCATACAGTGGCTTTTTTAGCCATGCAGGGGCTCTAACTCATAGATCCACCATTCCCAAGTCTATTCCTCACGTAAAGTTGCAAACTTTACGTGAAACCAAAGAGATATGGGCTTAAAACACTCTAGGGCTAGGTTTTGTGACCAAGGGGCTTCACCAACACTTATTGGCATAAACTTTATGGCTTTCTGGATCCTTAATAGCCTAGATCTGAGGTAGCAACCTCAGATCTTCTCCAAACTCGGAATAAATCTCCTCCATACTCAAAAATGCCCAAAACTCAACCATAAGATAGATCTAAATGCAATAGGGTCAGCTTATTACCTCAGAGGATCTGAAAAGCCACACCAACTCTGGATCTAAAGCCAATCCTTGAATCACCAAAGGTTCCCTTCCTTCTTCTTCCTTCAAATCACCCAAAATGGAAAGAAAGCTTGAATGTGCAAAAATGAAGGCTTAGGGTTTCGTGTTCTGGATAAGAGAGGATGTAGAGAACCCTAAGGGAGAGAATGAGATGATTATATAGTGCATAAAGCCCTGGACTTAGTGTTTCCCAATCCATACCGAACTCTCTGAGTCCACTCTCCGACTCGTCGAGTTGGTCACTTACTCTCCAACCAGGATCTCGCTCGGACTCGTCGAGTTCCACCTTGGACTCGACGAGTTGACCCCCCTTTGACCTAGAGTTTTCTTTTGCTTTCTTGGTCTTTTTGATTATGGGTGTTACAACTCTCCCCCACTTAAACTAAACTTCGTCCTCGAAGTTTCTCTACGGCCGATTGCCCTGCAATCTGCTTTCAACACTCTGCTTGCTTGACCTAAAACCCGTCGACTACCTCCGTTGGCCTTCCACCCTAGGGGTTCACCCCCTTTTCCTTGTGCGTTTTCTAGCCTCCCCAAGGCAACGTTCCACAACCAACTACTTCCCATGTCACTGTGAAGGTCCTATCCTTCACCAACTCCATTACTGTTGCTACTTCCAATACGGTTCATTACCGCCAGTATCAACTGGACACTTCTCACTACTATAACTTGGTGTTGAGCACCCCTCGATCAACTAGTTGAGTTCCACCATAGTTTGCTTACCACCACTGCCACTGACTGAAAATTTCCGTTGTCCCTTATCCGCCTTCCGAATGAACCGAGACCACCCTGGTCCCTACTGATCTACCACTATCTGGATTACCGGCTCCCACCGGTCGCTAGCCCCAACACAAACTTCTAGTCACTCCCAGCGACTTTCGATGAAACTTAGGCTACCTAATCCTGCCCCCTCTACTCGGCCACTCTAGCGCTACTAGTCCTGGGATCCTCGATCCCCCCTAACTCGACCTTAAGGTCCTTACCAGGTCCCACCTGTGCTACTAAAACTCACAGGCCTCGCCCACAGGTCTCACCCGACTATACTACTAAGTAACCCTGCTCTCAGGTCTCACCTATACTGCTACTCTCATACGGGCCCCGCACACGGGTCTCACCCAACTACATCCTGGAGCAGCCTCTCCCAAGGTCTCACCTCTCTAGGGCTATGCAGGCAAGCTCCATACTATTCTCATCCACCACCCATTCCTGATTCCACCTGGATCACTAGGAGGTAAGGGCCTCGCCCCAACTCCACTAACTAGGAGATACGAGCCTCCGCCCACACTCCGCTAACTAAGCTGCTAGGGAATGCTACGACTTACCCATAGTCTTACAACACCTTCCATACTCACTGACAGCTAGTGAACACTACGGCTACCCCGTAATCTTACAACACTTCCCACCTCTGGCTCGCTGACGCAAAATGTTGCGGCTCTCCTGCCGCTCTACCATGCTCTACATGCTGTCGTTGCCACTGACTACTAACACGAAAGCATCCCATGCTAACCATTCTCAAAATCCTCATTCCAACTCTTTCGAGTCCTGCAGGCGATCCTCCATCCGAAAATTCCAACCATATACTAACCATCTTGATTACATGAACTAACTGTTGGGAAGTCTCCCAAACTTCCAACACTGAACTCCTCAACCCATCAATCGTGGTGCTACTTCTTTTCCTTCTCAGAGGTCGTGAACTCATTTTCGATCTGCGTGCTCTTACCCTTGTACAATTGGAGGGTTCTCCCCCACTTTGATCCTGCTTATACCTCACTGCTCAATGCTTGAGAAGAATTCCGAATCTTCTCTGCTATACCGCAATCAATCTGTTGAAGAACCAAGCTTACCATAACTAGGGGTCTAAACGATCCATCACTCGATAACACCTTCCTGAATCCAGCGGGTCACTACTGAGTTCTACACAAGCATGCTATAGTTACTGCATCCTAAGTAACCTGTTTCTACAAGGCACGACCCCTAACTACCATTTTAATACCCAAGGTATGCAGATGGCATATGACTAAATCACAAGCAAGCCACACCATTCTAAAATACTCATACCAATAATGATGCAAAAACATAACAATATAATCATGAACAAAGCTAACAAAGAAACGAAAGACACACACCTGCTACGTCCGGTACTGCTCGCGTCTCCATGGTAGTCATCTGAAAAGCCCTGCCTCCTACCGCAGGCGCCTCTGCTCGGCCCTGACGACCTTCTGTGATCCTCAGAGTTGCAGGGGCAAGTGCTATCACCCGTCCTGCCGAAAACAAACTGGGACACTGGGCCTTCTTGTGGCCCCGCTGACTGCAGTGGAAACATATCAAGTCTGATCCCTGTGTGGTGGTAGCAGTATAATCCCTGCTAAGATGACCAGTTCGGCCGCACTTGAAGCGGCCCGAATCTCCACCACTACCACTCCTACACGCACCCTCGTGCATCCTGCCGCACCTCCCGCATCGGCCGCGGCTATGGTAATCCCACGATCTCGAATCTGACCCCTCGGGCCTTTTGCCCGAACCTGTGGCTACCTGAACCTCATCCTGGCTACCTGAACCTCATCCGGCTTCCTCTTTCGGATCTACTCCAAATCAATCTCTCTCTCTATATAGCTCGTACGATCATATCCTCCAACGTTTTGCAGTTGGACCTGCTCACAAACTGCCTGATGTCATCCCTCAACATCTCGTGGTATCGGGCCTTCTTCATCTCCTCGTCCACGACATACTGCGGAATAAGAAGGGACCTCTCCCTGAACTTGGCGGTGATCTCCGCCACAGTCTCAATGGTTTGCGTCAAATCCTGAAACTCCCGTGCCAACTGTTGCACCTCAATAATCAATGAAAACTCAGCCCTAAACCTGGCCGAGAAATCGCTCCACGTCATCGCATCCAACGCGGCATCATCACCAATGGCATGACTGTAACAGCCCAAAATCTCAAGTATTGTTAAATTGCATTTTGGGGTGTTTTAAGGGGAGACTCGGCGAGTTGGAGCCAGACTCGCCGAGTAGGGTCGCAGATTTGGTCGCGGGTTCGCGACTGGACTCGACGAGTCCAGGTATGGACTCGGCGAGTCGACGCTGTTCAGCGGAAACCCTAGCCGTTTCGTATTGGGTCGTATATAAGGGTTGTTATGTCGTCATTTCACGTCTTTTGGCCGATTGTGGAGAACCCTAAACGACTGTGGCATCTAGAGCAAACTTGAAGGCCATTATTGACTTGGAAGGAATTGTGGTGCAAGAAGAGGAAGGATTTTGGCCAAAGGAAGAGCAAGGGGGGGTCGAGTTCTGAGGTTTGGGGACACAGAGAGTACGTTTTCAGGAAGCTTGTAGCTCGGAGGATCAAGTGCAAGGGACTTTAGGAGTTGCTATCTTCCAGTGTCCGCGAGGTGAGTCTTCTCACTATACTTCACCCGGAAGGGTTTGATTGTGTGACCGGAAGGTCAAGTATGTTATGTGTTATGTTTATATGCTATAAATGGAAAGTTAGTTGCTACGCGTGATATACATGCTTATATATGGGCCGGAAGGCAAGGTATTATGTGACAGAAAGGTCAGGTATGATATATGATATATGTGCTTTATGTGTTAGAGTATTTGTATTATGTGTTATATATGTGTATGGGCCGGAAGGCAAATATCTTATGGGCCGGAAGGCGAGTATCTCATGGGCCGGAAGGCATTGTACAGTTGACCGGAAGGTCAGGGCCTGGAAAGGCGTATGTGCGTAAGGTATATTGGGGAACTCACTAAGCTTCGTGCTTACGTTGTTTATGTTATGTTGTTTCAGGTTCTTACAGTAACGCGGGATGGCAACGGTTCGATTGTACACACCGAAGAAAGAGTTGTGTTTTGGAGGATCCTGGTCTTCTATTATAACGAAAATGAAACTATGATTTGTAATTCGAATGTGAATAAGATTTTAAACAAGTGTTTTTAATATTAAATTGATTATTTAAATGAAAATTTTGTTTTTGGAAATCACGGTGTTACAAATTGGTATCAGAGCCTTGGTTTGAGGGATTCGGACGCGCCTACGGGTAAATCTGGACTCAAACTGAGGAAGTAAGAAAAAGTTTTCCAAATAAATGGTTTTCTAAAAGTGAATAAGAGTTCAAAGAGAAAGCAAGAAAGAGCAGTGTGTACAATCAGCCAGAGCCAAACGGTGATTTCCCAAAATACCCTTACTTTTGTATTATGAAATATCTATTATGCACTTTATGAGACATTATTGCATGCTAGAGACAGGCTAGGTATTTCACATCTTAGGACTAGAGTGGCCTGATTTGTGATGCCTTAGTCTAGGGTTTGCTGTTATATGTGCGTTATGCTTTTGTGTGTATGTGATGAGTGAGAGTATCTAGTTAGAGCGCACAAGGGGTAAAGCTACGGGGTACAGAGGTACTTCCGAGGATGAGCCGAGAAGGTGGAGCTACCACAGATGGGGAGTCCTATGTATGCTTCAATGCTCGAATGCTGCTTGCTTTGTGCTTTGTGGAGTTATCGATGATGGGAGTCAGCTACTAAGTGAGTATGACGATACTCAGGAGGTAGAGGGCTGGCATCATTAGGAACTCTTCAGCAGCTGATAGCAAAGAAGTGGGAGGACAGCAGAAGGGACTAGGGAGTAAACCTAGCCAGATGAGTGCGCTGGTAGAGTAGAGGATTTCGCTGGAAAGCGAGCACGCGCGATGAGATGGGTGAAAGAGCAGGTTTATCAGCTACTTAGGAACTCTGGGATGGTCCGTGTGGAAAGTATGGGTAGATGTGGCAGGTAGTATGGGCCCGTACTACTGAAAGCAGAGGACCCATACTTGATACAGGGGGCATTCTGAAGGTCCTAAGGAACAGATTGAGGAGTGATGTTATGGTTCGAATACCATACATCGGAGCGGATACAGAGTGATGTTATGGTCAGGGCACCATACATCGGAACAGATTGAGATAGATGTTGTGGTTCGAGTGCTATACATTGGAGCAGATTGAGGGGTGGTGCTATGGTTCAGGTACCATACACCGAAGCATGTTGAGGAGGGATGTCATGGGATGAGTACCATGGTTCGTAGTGGATGATGCTTGTGGCTATCTTGTTATCCGGTTATCGATCGGACGAGCACGAGCGAGCGGGATGCGAGGATTCGCGAGATCCTGCGTGATGAGGTTGCTGCATTGTTGCGGGCTGAGTCGCCAGAATTGTTTGGGTCGATCAGGACCACTATGATTGAAGTAGTTTGATGAGCGATATGCGGCTTTCGCGGAGACGGCTGCCGCGGCGGTTACAACGGCTGTAGCAACGGCAAAGAAAGGGGCTAGTCGGGGTTTTCAGTATCGGGACTTCTATTATGCGAAGCCTCCCACATTCGATGGAGTTCAGGACTCGATTGTTGCTATGAGATGGTTATCAGACATGGAGGGGTGTTTCTCCACGAGTTTATGCCCTGCTGATCAGAGGGTGAGGTGTGCTCTGAACCTATTGAGGCTCGGGGCGAAGGATTGGTGGAGATTGACCACGAGGTCATTTTCCGATGCGCAGAGGGCTGCGGTTTCATGGGATCAATTCAGAGGGATGTTCAGTACTCGCTATGTTCCGCGGGATGAAAAGGAGAAATTGGCTCGGAAGTTCCTTAAGCTGAAGCAGGATTTGGAGTCGGTGACTGAGAGCACCGGGATGTTTATTGAGAGGGCGATGTTTTGCCCTGAGTTCGCTTCGGAGCAGGCTCAGATGTCCCGATATCCGAGGATGCTCAAGGGGGGGTGTCAGACAGTTCGTGTCTGCGCAGAGGCGCGAGACCGTGTTGGTATCGCAGGAGGTCGCCATGTGGCGTGAGTTAGAGGTTGAGTTGCAGTTGCGTGAGATGAGGCAGGCCCCGATGCAGTCGCAGTCGGCGCCGAAACGGTCCATGACCGTAGACGTTAGAATGGGGGATCGGAGCGGTCACACTTGTGGGAAGTGTGAGAGAGATGGCACCGGAGCTTGTTGGCCCAGTGGTGCATGCCGCAAGTGCGGAAAGGAGGGGCACGGTGCACGGGATTGTCGGCAGTCAGTGCCAATTCGGGATTTCAGGATTTGTTATCAGTGTCGGCAGGTTGGACATTTGAGGGTCAACCGTCCACAGTTTCCTGCAGGACCGGTGCAGGCTCTAGCATCGGCCACCTTGAGGAGTTCGGGAGGAGGACAGGATGGAGCAGAGCCCCAAGGGCTCAGGGTCGTGCTTATCGGCTTGCGGCAGAGGGAGACGGAGCAGTGCCGGACGCAGCTGCGGGTATGATGCTTTCTTAATGTCTTGATTGCCTTGCATTGATCGTGGCGTATTGTTTAGGCTGGTATCTTGTGTGGATTTCGATGCGGTATTCATTGTTTCGCGGGTTTGGCATGGTTATGGACTGGTGCTTCAGGTTTTCGCTTTGGCATTCGTTGTTCCCTGATGGTTTGGTATGGTTATAGTTTGGTGTTTTGGTGCCGGTAGCCTTGTGCGGTTTTCGATGCGATATTCAACCTTTGGCAAGTTGTGGGTTTGGCTATGGGTTATTGCTTGGGAATTCCGTTGGTCATCGTTCGTGAGGGTTGATAGTGGAGATGCGGCACTGGGTTGAATGTCGGGTAGCATCTGCAGTTGTGGAGTGGATAATTGAAAGATCGGATTCTTTTGAGCGGATTGATCAGGGAGGAGATGTGTTTTGCTGAGGGTTGCTTACGCTTGTGGGAAGCAGTCAGTGGGTAAATGTTCTCTTTGTGCAGGATGGTTCTGAAAGGTCGTTAATGACGATCGGTGGCAGTTAGTCAGTGCTTTAGTGGGGGAGAATTGTAAAATTCTCCGGGAGATCGATGAGTATGTAAGGGTGCTTAGCTGTTGGGATTCAGCAGTGTTTGTCAGCGCAAAGTATAGGCCGACGAGGGCAAGTGTTGAGTATGCGGGGCGAGATACAGACCTAGGGCATTTGATTGTGGAGGCCTGAGAGGAGGTCGGGATCAAGCTTGAGTAAGTAATCGGAATTTTGCGATCAGAGTATTGGTACGTTTGAGGTACGTGATGGGTTGTACTGCATTAATCCCACGGGATTATGTTGTGCATGTTTCTAGAGCTGGAACCGGAAGGTTCCCAGAGTTAGAACCTGAGGGTTCGCAGAGTTTGGGTGTACGGACCCACAGAGATATAGCCTCGAGTGGCTAGTATGTGTTATGAGAGTCGGTCCAGTCATACTGGAGACTCTGTTGGTATTGCTGGATTAGTTTGAGATTTACGGATCGCGTATGTTGCAGTGTGATTGCATCGGAAGGTCTGGCCCCGGGTTATTGATCTTGTTTAGCGGAGGCAGTGATTTTGATGAGTGGAGAGAGTGCATGTGATTGAGAGCCCCTGCAATGAGAACCAGAGTATGTGAATAGCAGTTACGCAAAAAGGGTGGTGTCGCTTGGGGCGAGCACCGTGGCACCGGTTGGAGTGGCATTATGTTCAAGAGGGTTCCGTGGAAAAGGAAAAGAGGAGGGTATGTAACTCCGAAGGGGGTGCAAGTTCACGAAAGTGAAAGCTGCAGAGCAGAGTTATGGTTAGAGTATTTCGAGTATGGTTTTGAGCATCGTGTTCGCGGCAGTGGAGTAGGAACCCATCCGGTTGGGATGTCTGTTGAGGCTCAGAAGGGATGCATGGAGAGAGAAAATTTTAAATTCTTAGTGTGAATCTGATCAGAGTGTAGGGTGAATGTAGTGGTTCATCTTGAGAGATGTTCGAGGATATCATCAGTGTATCGGGTCTTTCCACCTGCGGGTGTTGGGACTAGTTCAGTATGTGTATGTGATGGCAAGAGGGAACTTGTGAGAGTTGATCTGAGAGGGAGAACGGACCTCTCAGTCGGTCCGGAATGGGCAAAGTGGGCTTTGGATCGGGGATCCGGTGGTTCAGGGTTTCCTAACCCTTATGGGCTGAGTGATAGTTGAGATTTGGAGCAGAGTGCATCTTGGGTAATTTCCGATTACAGAGAGTGATGAGCAGTTCAGAGTTCGTACTTTAGTTGGCAAAGCAGACTCAGCAGGTTAAAGAGAGTTAGTGATCGTCTAGAGTTAACAGGGAAGTTATGCAGGCAGACGCCGTTACGAGTATGTGATTCAGGTCAGCGACTTCGTATTTCTGACAGGGTGCTTCGATTTAGGAAGAGGGGTAAATGGGGGGCCCCAGTAGGTTGGGTCTTTTCGTGAAGGTGCGAAGGTAGGAAGGGTGGTCTATCGTTTGGAGCTGTCAACGGAATTGGGACGGATCCATGACACTGGTATGTGTCGCAGTTGAAGAGGTGTATAGCGGATGAGTCAGCAGTGGTTCTACTAGAGAACGATTAGGTGGATGCGAGCCTGTGTTACGTCGAGAGGCCAGTGGCCGTCGGAGATCGGAAGATCAAGGTTCTGAGGAACGAGGAGGTACCTCTGGTATTGGTTCAGTAGCGACCTCGGAAGATATCGGAAGTGTTTAGGGAAGCCGAAACGTGTGATGCGGGAGCAGCATCCAGAACTATTTTCAGAGTGAGACTTCGAGGGCGAAGTCTAATTCTAGTTGGGGAGAATTGTAACAGCCCAAAATCTCAAGTATTGTTAAATTGCATTTTGGGGTGTTTTAAGGGGAGACTCGGCGAGTTGGAGCCAGACTCGCCGAGTAGGGTCGCAGATTTGGTCGCGGGTTCGCGACTGGACTCGACGAGTCCAGGTATGGACTCGGCGAGTCGACGCTGTTCAGCGGAAACCCTAGCCGTTTCGTATTGGGTCGTATATAAGGGTTGTTATGTCGTCATTTCACGTCTTTTGGCCGATTGTGGAGAACCCTAAACGACTGTGGCATCTAGAGCAAACTTGAAGGCCATTATTGACTTGGAAGGAATTGTGGTGCAAGAAGAGGAAGGATTTTGGCCAAAGGAAGAGCAAGGGGGGGTCGAGTTCTGAGGTTTGGGGACACAGAGAGTACGTTTTCAGGAAGCTTGTAGCTCGGAGGATCAAGTGCAAGGGACTTTAGGAGTTGCTATCTTCCAGTGTCCGCGAGGTGAGTCTTCTCACTATACTTCACCCGGAAGGGTTTGATTGTGTGACCGGAAGGTCAAGTATGTTATGTGTTATGTTTATATGCTATAAATGGAAAGTTAGTTGCTACGCGTGATATACATGCTTATATATGGGCCGGAAGGCAAGGTATTATGTGACAGAAAGGTCAGGTATGATATATGATATATGTGCTTTATGTGTTAGAGTATTTGTATTATGTGTTATATATGTGTATGGGCCGGAAGGCAAATATCTTATGGGCCGGAAGGCGAGTATCTCATGGGCCGGAAGGCATTGTACAGTTGACCGGAAGGTCAGGGCCTGGAAAGGCGTATGTGCGTAAGGTATATTGGGGAACTCACTAAGCTTCGTGCTTACGTTGTTTATGTTATGTTGTTTCAGGTTCTTACAGTAACGCGGGATGGCAACGGTTCGATTGTACACACCGAAGAAAGAGTTGTGTTTTGGAGGATCCTGGTCTTCTATTATAACGAAAATGAAACTATGATTTGTAATTCGAATGTGAATAAGATTTTAAACAAGTGTTTTTAATATTAAATTGATTATTTAAATGAAAATTTTGTTTTTGGAAATCACGGTGTTACAATGACCAACCTCCTCCCACCAATCCCTCACTCTGTCCTTCAGAAGACAGGAGGCGCGTCTGACGTTGTCCCCCTCGAGACACCGACTCGTACGGAATGTGTTGGCAACATCGGCCAACCACCTGCTGCTAGCGATGGGGTCCCTAGCCCCATGATAATCTATCACTCCGCAAGCTCTAAACTCTCGGAATGTCATAGTATGCGTTCCCATCAAAGCCATTATCTCGGTATGAAAGGCTCCCAGCCTCTCATCCAAGATCTCCAGTATACCCTCCTTGATCGTGCCAAAGATCACAGGAGTCTGATCTAGGATACTACACGTAACCTCGGCTGACATCAACTCTCTCATCCGCTCCTCGATCTGCTCGGCCCCTGAACCTGAGCCTAATCCTTCTCCGGTGCCTGATCTGCCCACTGGTCTCTCTCATAATGTCACCATGCTGAAAACATAACGCAATACTATTAGAATACTCATCACTGCTGAGGGATCATACGTACATACTACAAGTTTCCCGGTCTCATCTCGGCCTTTCTCGAGTCGAGTACGGACCCTCTGCTTTCAGTAGTACGGGCCCATACTACGTTCCACATCTATCCGTACTTTCCTCAAGAACTGCTTCGACTCCACCAGGTCCCTTTTCTACTACTATTTCTCCTAGCATTATCTCATCCTAGGATTACCCTAGGGAAACCTCTGACTCAACTCATACCAGTCCTCAGCTGCTGAAGGCCTCCTTGTGATGCCAATTATCCATCACCTGAATACCATGACATGTGACGAGGCTCGGATAATCCTTCGAGTAAAAGACTCGTCCCTAAAATGGTTGGACTCAGACAAGAGTTGCGCAATAGGGCCAAATCCAGCACTCTGAGATTATTCAACCCTGATCACATGTGACGTGACGTATTCACCTAATTGCTAACTCCCATCACTCAGAATCCCACAATTCACAAAGCAAGCAGCATTCAGAAAAGGTAAAAATCTAACCATAACATACTCAACAATCATAATCTCATATCAAGAATCTGCACTAGCATACGTCATAAGCTCATAAACTCAGGCATAACCTAAACAAGCTATCCTACTACTGTCTAATCAGCACTATCATGCAGCTCAAAGCACATATAACATGCACATAAGGCATCCTCCCTAGATCCTTAGTCCTAATCTAGCATGCTATTTTACTAACTGATAAACATAACATAAACTTGTATGGGTATTTTGGGGTACTTACTTGAGCTCGGCTAATTGCATGCACCACACCCTTTTCTCTTATCCAAAATACTTTTCTTTCTGAATTCTTTTGCTTTACTAAAACTGTTTCCTTTCTAAAAACTCTTTTTACAAAACTGTCTTTTTATTTTGAAAACTTTTAGACCAATCCCTTAGTTTGAGATCAGACACACCAGAGAGTATGTCTGAATCCCTCAAACAAAGGCTCTGATACCAACATGTAACATCCAAAAAATCCGAACCAAAAATTTTTCTTTAAATCATTACTAAAACCATTTATAGAAAAACATATCATAATGCATAACATAATTCAGAGTATTAATTCCAAAACATAGTTTCATTATCAGAGTAAAACATCCCAGGCTTACTAAACAATGGTGTGTGCCATGCGATCACCCCGAGCTCTTCCCTCCGCTATCCGAAGTACCTGAAACCAAAACTGAAAACCGTAAGCACGAAGCTTAATGAGTTCCCCAACCTACCACATACCCTGCACAAACACATACAACATATACTGGGTCGCGCCCGCTATTTCGGGCCTCGCCCCCAACCTCGGGCCCCGCCTGGCTTCAAGCCCCACTCGGAATACAGATCTGTTTCTTTTAGGCTACGCCTGTCTCTGGGCCCCGCCCGCTAACCACATAATACAATTAGCATATAACACATAACTGAACATACCCTACTTATAATCCTGTCCTTAGGCCTCGCCTGTCTTGGGCCTCGCCCTTGTCCTGTCACTAGTGAGTCATGGAACCCCTTCCAAACTCCTACGGTAAGTGAGATACGGGCCACGCCCACACTCACTCCATGCCTATCTCGGGCCTCGCACATGCTCTGCTACTAATGAGATATGGAACACCATCCATACTCTGCTATTGGTGAGATATGGAACCTCGCCCACACTCAGCTTCCTACCAGGCACATACATGCATCACATGACAATAAGTATACTCTAACATGCAAACCATTCCTTGGGCACCCTCCCGACATCGGACCTTGGTCCGGAATATCATACTAGCAAACAGTGCCTAAGGCTAACCCCCGAGTCTTCCTACTCATAACTACATGAGCCGGCAGTGTGGCCGTAGACCCATTCACACAAAGGGAAACTCACCTGCACTGCTGAACTGGCTGATAACCCTCTAGCTGCTACCCGATAATTCTCTGAACCACTGCTCCACTAGCTCCCCAAGCTATCAATATCAATATCATATAACACTTAGTCCCAAACTGAACTCTTAGAAGTCGTCTAAGTCCGCTCTTGCCAAAGTCAAATTCCTAGTCAAATTCAACCTTCTTGACTGACTCTACTCGCTGAGTCGCCCCAAGACTCATCGAGTCCATGCATTCAGAAACTCTCATGAAACGACTCAACTCGCCGAGTCACCCCAAGACTCGTCGAGTTCAACGATCTCTGAGTCCCACCCTGCCCAACTCACTGAGTCACCACTCAACTCACCAATCTAAGCCTTAACAAGAAGGGGTTAGTGCTTCGCGACCTGACTCGTTGAGTCCAAGAACAGAATCGCCGAGTCCATGACAATCTTCAATAGACTCGCCGAGATGTTCTTCCAACTCGTCGAGTCCATGCCCATCTTCATCCAACTCGCCGAGTTCACCCATGTGACTCGCCAAGTCGCTTCACTTCTTAATCCATACAGTGGCTTTTCGAGCCATGCAGGGGCTCTAACTCATAGATCCACCCTTCCCAAGTCTATTCCTCATGTAAAGTTACAAACTTTACGTGAAACCAAAGAGATATGGGCTTTAAAAACTGTAGGGCTAGGTTTTGTAACCAAGGGGCTTCACTAACAACTTATTAGCATAAACTTTATGGCTTTCTAGATCCTTAATAGCCTAGATCTGAGGTAGCAACCTCAGATATACTTCAAACTCGGAATAAATCTCCTCCATACTCAAAAATGCCCAAAACTCAACCATAAGATAGATCTAAATGTAAAAGGGTTAGCTTATTACCTCAGAGAATCTAAAAAGCCACACCAACTCTGGATCTAAAGCCAATCCTTGAATCACCAAAGGTTCCCTTCCTCCTTCTTCCTTCAAATCACCCAAAATGGCAAGAAAGCTTTAATATGCAAAAATAGACGCTTAGGGTTTCGTGTTCTGGATAAGTGAGGCTATAGAGAACCCTAAGAGAGAGAATGAGATGATTATATAGTGCACAAAGCCCTGGACTTAGGGTTTCCCAATCCAGACCAGACTCGCAGAGTCCACTCTCCGACTCGTCGAGTCGGTCACTTACTCTTCGACCCGGATCTCGCTCGGACTCGTCGAGTTCCACCCTGGACTCGACGATTTGACCCCCCTTTGACCTAGAGTTTTCCTTTCCTTTCTTGGTCTTTCTGATTATGGGTGTTACAATAAACAAAACTGTAAGCACAAAGCTTTGTGAGTTCCCCTAAAGTACCAACACACAAGCAGATCACATATACAAATAACAACATATTGTGGGTCCAATCAACCATCAGGTTGGAATACCCCAGGCCCTCAACCACCGGGTTGGAATGCCAACATACTATGGGTCCAATTAACCATCGGGTTGGAATACCCCAGGCTATCAACCATCAGGTTGAAATGCCAACATACTATGGGTTCAATCATCCTCGGGATGTGTAACGACCTAAAAATCAAAGGTAAAAATTTCATTTTTAATATTGCTAAAACATTGATACCATTTACTCTAATAATTCAAATCATCATTAAGTAAATCATTTATTAGAGTTCATCCCAAAATCATTCATTGCGAAAATCATAGGTGTGTGCACTGCGACCAATCTGAGCCCTTCCTTTCCAAAACGATGATACATGAAACCATAAATTAGTCCATTCTGTAAAATAAATTGCAAAACAGCCTTTTCCTTCAAATATAAAGTATTTGAAAACGAGCCCCTTTAGTTTAAAACATTACCAAATAAACCCTGAAACGTTTAAAAGTCCGAGAACGGTTACTTTACGGTTATTCACGAAGAGCTTCACCAAAAGAACCGAGATCGGGATCACACTTCGAATGTAAGTTTCTACGGCCCCTCTTTTACGATTTTAATATTTGGGGGAGAATATATACGTGTGTATTAAATTTTGATGATTTTCAAGTTTTATATACAAAATAGCATCATACTTTATTATTGGTCAAAAGTTTATGATATTGCAATCTAAAAATGTGATAAATCACCAATAAATCTAATAAGTTAAAATAGATTGTTAAAAGATGATATATTTATACTTTACATGAAATATAAATATAGATATTGAGGAAATTCTTAAGATTATAAGTAGATTGTTATATTAATACATGTTGATATTATAAGTCACATGAATGATGATTGTATATGTATAAGTTAAAGTGTCTCATGGAAGCATGGAAAGGTATAAAAATGACCAAAACTTATTATCCGTATATAAAGCGAAAGTACATTGTCATAATTGATGGAATGATTAAATTCATGAAATTATATGATTATTAGTTAAAATTATAAGATTTAACTTTTAATACATATATAAGGTTATGTATAAATGAAGTGAGACTTTATTAATATATTTTTATATTAGTTATAACAACATAACTTCATTATACTAAGCTATTTATTCTTATCACAATAAATAACATGATCGACTTCAGAGCTTAAGAGTCGTTATTTACGAAATAAATACTTTTCGAGTATTGTATTTAAAGACTTTATCTGTATCCCAAATTAAATGTATTAAAATTATTCTCGCATAATTTATATAAAATATGGGGAATGTAGATTTACGGTCAATCCAAACTTGGATAAATGCAAAAATTAGCTATTATGCTAACACGACATCGAAACTATATCTAGTGTGATAATTTCTTGAAGTTATAAGAATTTCAGTTATCGTTTTCCTAAACAGTGAATAATGTTACATATCCAGTGAATTTAGAATGGATGATATAGGTTTATTATACCTATTCCATATAGGTTTAGCATACCTAATCCAGATAGGTTTATCATACCTATTCCATACAGGTTTATCATACCTACTCCATATAGGTTCATCATACCTATTCCATGTAGGTTCATCATACCTACTCCATATATTCCATATAGGTTCATCATACCTATTCCATGTAGGTTCATCATACCTACTCCATATATTTCATATAGGTTCATCATACCTATTCCATGTAGGTTCATCATACCTACTCTATATATTCCATATAGGTTTATCATACCTATTCCATATAGGTTCATCATACATATTCTATAGGTTTATCATACCTATTCCGAATACCATATCCAATACATTTGAGTTTCCATTATAAACTATTCTGGGTTCCGCGAAAGCTAAGATCTCAATACTTAGTATAAACCATCCAATTCATAACCGTTAATCATTGAGGGAACGACTAACGCTAGGTATAAGTGTCATAATATTGATCTTATACGGTATGCCCGCTCGCCTAGAGTTGCTAGCTACAACTACGTCTGACGAGATGAATTTTGGCGCTGGCGTTAGCATTATCGAACATTACCCCGTGTTACAACGAGGTGAATGACTTTAGCACGCGTGCCTTATTATGGTGTCGGTGCAATAATAAAGTACAGTGTCACGAGTTCGGTTATGATTTCAGTATAAAATCCCAGTTTTGTTTCGTTACCGTGTAGAATCGAGATTGGATTTATATGGAGTTTATGTTCACTCATTCTAGTTGAAAGAAACTGTATTTAGTGGGATAGCTTGTGACTCAAAACGATAAGTGTCAATACCAAAAATTAAGTTATTTATATAAACCATTTGTTTTTATAATAAAACACAATGTTTACATGGGAGGAGTTTGCCCCACTAGTTAAGTGTCGATTTTCAGATTAAGTCAGATAATACTTAATTAAAGCCACGACATGATTTTACAAAGTTCATAATTTCAATACTTATGAGTTTTTCATATAAATGATACAAATTCTTGTAAAAGGTTTCAAGAGTAAAGTTGGTTATTTTATGTTCTCACAAAGGGTAACATTTCCGATTTTTATATAATTTGATATTCAAAATCTTTATATAAAAATGCATCACTACTAGAAAAACAGCCTTTTACGACGCGCAATGCGTGTCATAAAACGCTCAGACAGTGCGCAAATACGTGTCAAGAAAGGCCCTATCATAACGAGAGACGACACGCTTTTGCACGCCGTCTATAGACGACGTGCAAATACGACGTGCAGTTACGACACGCATTTATGACGCTCATTTACGACACACAATGCGTATCAAGAAAGACCTTGTCATAAATGAAGACGACACGCATTTGCGTGTCGTAACCTTACGACGCGCATTTAGGACACGCATTGCGTACCATTATAACCTCTATCATAAATGAAGATGACACACATTTGCGTGTCATAAACTTCAGTAACCATTTACAATATGCGTATACAACATGCCTTTACGATACTCTTTTACGCTAAATACAAAAATATATAAAAAAATATATACCAAAACAATAAATTTCATCCAATAACATCATGTCAAAAAATTGTAATACATTGATATTAAAGGGATCTAATTGTACATTGTTATTAAGAGGTTTTCCCTAACTATATAACTAATACTACATTGCTATAAAGGGGCACCTTCTTGTTTCACATATCATGTTAAAAAAATCCTCCATATCATTAGTTTGTCATGACCTGGTGTATTGTAGTGGGCTACTGTCCACCAGAAAGAGCATCCCAGACTCCATCACTTGAAATTACAAGCCGCCTACCAGCAGAAGATGGCTGAAGATCATGAATAAATAAAAGTTGTTAATAAAAAGAGAAATAAATTGAGTTTAATTAAAAAACTAACCTTCACTTGTTTGACATGAGGAACTGGAATAATGAACTCCCCAACATCTCTATCTCCAATAGATCTTGAAAGTCATAACCCACCTCGCTAACATTTTAAAGTACCAATCTATCATAAATAAAATCCACCATACCATAATACACACATATTTTTTAAATCTATTATTTATTTCATTCAAAATTAACATACCGGTGATCCAAAAGCCACTAATGCTCGGTATTTCGCATCAACTTCTAAAGTCTCCCCTTCTGTAATTTGTAGGAAAAAAACATTTTATAAATTTGCCCTTGTTAATTTTCTAATTCACGTATTTAAAAAAGGTTTATGTGTATGTTACCTCTAAAGCTGCTGAAAGAACATGAGATTGCCCTTCTTCATCCTTCTTTTCAATCAATAGCACGACATAACTATAACGCTCAAAATAAGTGGATCATCCATTTTTCATAATTTTCAAAATATTAAAAAGACAGAAAGAATCCAAATCCAAATGGCAAATTTACTTACTTGAGCACCAATGTAGAATAAGATATTTGGACATTCTTGTTTGGAGATGAATAACAACTAGCAAATGCATCAAAAATCTACAACCTCGCCAAAATGGAATTCAGTAGTGTTTTTCATTATAATATTCGGACAAAAAGATAAATAAATAAATGACACCTCAACACGATGATTTTGCAACCATAGATGGAAACTTGAGTTAATTCTTAAAAAGATTTACTACATCACGTATACTGGTTAGAAGATTTGGGGGAAGAGGATTACTTGTAACCTTCTTGATTAAATCCATGAATATATCTGAAGAGTTAGAAAAACAAATCATATATTACAAGTAGAACCTTGTGTGTGTGTGTGTGTTAATATATTAGTGATAAATTAGTATAGATAATTAGATACCATTTTCATCAATAACACGTTTCAGAACAGATGGTCCATCTGGATGTAAAATGACCATCCTTAATATGTCAATAACTGCAAAAATATTTGATGATTTTGTTATATAAAAGTTTTAGAGGTGGTTAATCATTAATAATAGTATAATATAATATGCTTATATTATATGCAATTCAAAAGATGCTGACCTGGAAACATCATGGAAAGTGGCCATGATTTCAGTAATTTTGACAATAAGCTGATGTCATCATTTGAAAATTTACTAATATGGTAATGTGATGTGTCCTTTAACGTTTTAGCTATGCCACTCAATCTTGATGTTTCTGACTCACTGAGTGATAAGCCCTGTTGGTCCTAAAATACAAACCCAAAAATGGAAATAAAAATCTAACTTTATAATATTTTCTTTCTATTTTGTGTATAGGAAAATGTTATGATGCTTGTCGCACAGACAGAGAGTGAAGAAAAAGCCAAGCCTCTAAAGATCCAACATTTAAAGATTTCATCTAATCTAACCTAATGAAAAAAAGATACAACTTACCGGGTCAGAGCCTAAAGCATTGTTGAATTCTGAAAGCTTTTTAAGGATTCCATCAAATTGAACAACATCAAAAACAACCATTCCTTTCTATAAAGAGTTATTGCCAATTGTCAGTTATTAAAAAAAATTATAAAATAAACAAACCTTAAAAAAGTTTTGAGATGGTTTATGAGATTTAAATGGATTAAAATTGGCATGTGTATTTCTTACATTTTATATAAAGTGGAGAAATCAGTGGAATTTATACAGACCATCAAGAAGTTTTTGGGTATTATTAATAATTAAAGGGGAGGGAAATGAAATGATAGAAGAGTTCAGTGGAAGGGAGGGTCCAAACTATAACCTGGAGGCTTTTATATCTATATTGGTAATAAAGATTAGATTTTATTATTATAAAACCCTAACCTTGGCTTGACGCTGAACACACACACGCACACTAAAATTGGTGTTAGGGATTAAGCTTAATCTAGACACAAATGGGTGTCCTTTTAGAAATTAAAAGAAAAAAGAAGGACTTGCAGAGTTACTTTTACTTTAATTGATGAAAATGATGGATATTAGTTCCTAAAAGCTTCCAAATTAGGTTTACTCAAACATAAGAAAATGGTTATCTTGCATATAAATATAATATAATGGATTAAGCATACCTTGGGAATGTGTTTGAAGGTTGGTTTGGTTGATACAGTTGTTCCAAATATTTGCAAACAAAATTGATCAGGAAAAAGAACATCATCATCATATTATTTAAAAAATGAGAAAAATGAATAAATAAATAAATATGTTTAACATGTTAAGAGTCTTTCGCCTTTCCAATATTCCAAAGGCCTCCTTTTAATTCTACTGCTTTGTCTCACTCCAGATGTCCTAGAAGACCCCGCTCCTATCCTAATCATCCCCATTATATCATAAATAAATAAATATGTTTGATTCATAATTTTTAACAAGGAACAGATGAAGAAACCTGCAAGGCTCTGGCGACGTTTTTTCAGATCAATCTTACTCTTACATGCTGCTATCTTCTTTCTCTTATTCATTCTTGTCCTTGGATGCTCCTCCTATTTATAATATATATTTTAAATATTGTTTTTTAGTTTTACTCATAAGTCATAACACGAAATTTTTTGACTTTACAGCTGTCAATATATTTTTATATACACACATGTATGTATGTGTGTGTATATATATATATATATATATATATATATATATATATATATATAAGAAATAAAATGGAAGAAATTGACTGATGTCACACCCCGAAACCGACGGCGGAAACGTTCCGCGGCGGAGGACGTCATGTGTACTATCACAACCATTGTACATAGTAAGCATAGTAAACACAACCATAACATTACATAAGAATATTTACATTTGTTTACAAGCATTGAAAACATAGTTTATATACATCAACGTATAATCAAAAGTATAGACGAGACTTCTATATGCACCGTCTTCTCCAAAAGCAAGTGTGATACCTATCTAACGTGAGCCTGAGAATACAAGCAGTTTTAGAAATATCAGCATAAAGTTGGTGAGTTCATAAGCAAGTTTTGTAAGGAAAAACTGGTTACTAAATCTTGTGAAAATACTTCAGTTCCATTGATAAAGATTTCAGTAAATATCGAAAACCATTATTATTGAGTTATGAAATACATATGCATGTTTTCCCAGAAAATCCCATATTTTCTAACATGTTTGTCGATTCCCATACGGTATGAAAACCCTGGTTACCACCAGTAAGTATAGTAGTTTTACTACTTAAGATAAAACCATAAGTTGTCCCTGGAATACCCTCCAGTAAGTAAGTAGGTAGTTTTATTACATAAATAAAACTATAGAAGAAAGAAAGTAATCCGTGAACAAAGTTAGTTTATATGTATTGTCAGTCCCGAATAGATCTATCCATAAATTTTGTCACACCCCAAAACCAAGAACGGCGGAAACGTTCTGGGGCGGAGGACGTCATGTATAATATCAACAACAATGTAAAGTAGTAAACAAGCAACAACATCATCCATTGCATTAATAAAATAATTATTATACAATTGTATTCTGTCAAATTTTGATAAACACTAAAGCATAAATCAAAATGAAAGATAAGTCTTGAATAAGCTTCATCTTCCTTTCTCCTTGCATCGGTACCTGTCTATGATGACCTGAGGATACAAGTAATTTTGAAAGCGAGTATCAGCTATAAAGATGGTGAGATCATAAGTATTTAGTGTCTTAATTTGTATGTAAAAATTTGTAAGTCTTTATAATTCAAGAATTTGTAAGTCTATGTATTTGAATAGAATTTGGAAGTGTATATGAATTGTTAGTGTTTGAAAAACCCTTGAATCCCTATGATTCCTATTAGTATATGAAGGTGTCTTCTACCAAGACCTAACTGTTCTGAATGTAGTCTTCTACCAAGACCTAACTGTTCTGAATGTAGTCTTCTACCAAGACCTAACTGTTCTGAATGTTGTCTTCTACCAAGACCTAACTGTTCTGAATGTAGTCTTCTACCAAGACCTAACTGTTCTGAATGTAGTCTTCTACCAAGACCTAACTGTTCTGAATGTTGTCTTCTACCAAGACCTAACTGTTCTGAATGTAGTCTTCTACCAAGACCTAACTGTTCTGAATGTAGTCTTCTACCAAGACCTAACTGTTCTGAATGTAGTCTTCTACCAAGACCTAACTGTTCTGAATGTTGTCTTCTACCAAGACCTAACTGTTCTGAATGTAGTCTTCTACCAAGACCTAACTGTTCTGAATATTACCCTTTTGTACTAGGGTAACTATCATTGTTAACTTTAAGCCATCCGTAGATGTACTCTTACCTCTGTTGCTAACAGCTGGGTATAGGAATAGTTAATCCCTTAATTGTGTACCTGTAATGGTACCAACCGTTTGACATCCGTGGATGTGCTTTCACCTCTGTAGCTAACAGAGATTCTAGGAATGGTCAATCCCACAATCGTATCCTTTGGTACTAGGATAATAATCCATTCTATCTCGTCGATTATGTGATTTTATCACAAGGTAAAGGTAAGAACACGGATTTGATAACAGAGTCGATACATATAAAATGTAATAGGACTCCTACTGATATATCTATTGCACAAGTACTCCTATAAGTATGATAATGTAAATATTATAGTAGAGTACGGTAAGGTTCTATGTGTGCTAGCTAGAATGTGTGTTCTCCCTATCTAGCAAGTATAGTAATTGTACTGTAATGTTCAACGTGTGCTAGCTGTAATGTGTGTTCTTTCTATCTAGCAAGTATAGTAATGTAAGCGTTCAAGTAATGTTTCTAGTATAAATGTATATGTTCTCGTCCTAGTATAGATGTATATGTAATGTCCAGTAATGTTCTAGAAAGTATTGACTCATGAATGAACTGACTCATTGTATGATATCGCGTTCTAGTATCTTCCTGAACTACCCATATGGTAGCTTACTAGTAAACTAAGTAGTACGTATGGACGTGGATGTATACCCTTGCTACCCAAGGGCATAGGATGAATTGGAAGGACCTTTTATGACTATTTGTACACATGATATATAACAAATCTTTAAACGACTTTCGGACGAATACCCAATGTCCCACCAGACCACATCTCAAGGCGCGAAAAGGAAATAGGGTGGATAGTCTTCCTAAGTCTTTTAAACATTTCTTATATAACTATACATATAGAGGCATGCAATTTATAATAAAATAAAAGCATAAGTAAGTTTTGTAAAATTTGAAATATAAATATTAGTCTAAGGAAAGATCGACTTGATGTCAATCTATAAAACAATTTGAAGGCATAAGTCTGATAAAACGATATAAGTACAAGGAACATTTGTTTGAAAACACAGTATAAGTACAAGGAACATTTGTTTGAAAACACAGTTGTAAATAAGTTTGAAATATGATGACAGTGTAAGAAGTACAGTGTAATAAGTAGTTTAAATCATATAAAATGTTTATAAAAATCATTTGAAAGAAACTGTTTGGTAAAACGGCTAATGAGTAGCCAAATCTTTTGAATGCTATATATTAATCACATGTGATTGATGTAATAAGTAATATAATCCTACTTACTAATCACATGTGATTGACATAATAAGTAGCATGATTCTACTTGTATCCCCCCCCCCCCCCCCCATAAAACATTTAAAATAGTTTAAAACATTAGTTAAGGGGTATGAACTCACCTGCAGTATGTGACTGGAATTGAACGGCTGTTATCGTATGGAAGGATCGGACAAGTGCTTGGTGTCAAGTGATGACTTAGACACACACAATGATCCTAAATACATATGAAGACATATGTATATAAACAATTAGAGATTTAATCACTAACTATACAAGTATAACATTTAAGCGCGAGGACAACACTTTTGGTCAAGTGCTAGGAGGCTAATGGGTTGCAACAAAGGAGTGCAATGCCCCTAATGGAAGTTTAAGGTCAAAAGACCATATTCATTGGAGTTTACGGCCCAGGGGAGTAAGCTCCTGGCCGTAAACTCTCAAACAAGGCTTGGAATGGTACTTTGAATTACTACAACTCTAGTGGGAATTGTTTCAAGGCCTATACAAGTGTTTGGGCACCACATTGACTCCTTCGTGGAGTTTACGGCCCAAAGACCCTTTTCCCTTGGAGTTTACGGCCGTAAACTCCCTTGGGAGGGTTCTTATTGTCCTTTCAAGTGTCTAACAATTCTAGGAACAAGTCTAGGCTTCAACCATTTGGTTAAGGAAGGTTTGAGGCACTAAATGGGACCATTTGATGGAGTTTACGGCCATAGAACTCTTTGGCCCGTAAACTCCCTCACACATGAGTATCTAAGAATTTTAACTAGTCCAAAACTCAACTAGGTACTTGCTCTAAAAGTTTCTTGGTCTAAGGAAGTGTCTAGGGTGTCCTTTGACCCCATTTAAGGAGTTTACGGCCCAAGAAATACTCTTGGCCGTAAACTCTCCAACACTTTAGCTTTTCATGATTTTTCTAGGTCCTAAACCCATCAAGGTGCTTGCTAAAAATGAAGACTAAGCCTTAGGAAGAGTTTGAAGTGGTTTTTGGCACTAAAACTTGGAGTTTACGGCCTAAGGAGCATCTTGGCCGTAAACTCCTTTCCAAAGTTGGTTTCTAATTGTTTTGTTGGCCTAAAACACTTGCTTAAGGCTTCTAGGTTCTTGTTCTAAGGCTAAAGGAACACTAGGCACTCATTTGTGCCCTTTACTTGGAGTTTACGGCCCAAGAGGTGGTTCCTTGGCCGTAAACTCCTCAAACTACTTGCTTTTGATTTGTTTCTAGCCTCAAATGATCATATACTAAGTCCTTAGTTAGATGCCTAACACGGAAATGGGACTAGGTGGCCTTTAGGCTTGATTTTGGAGTTTACTCCCCAAGAACGTTCTTGGGCGGTAAACTCCCGGATCTTGTGTTTTGGACATGTAAACAATGTTATAAAGCATATAACAAGTATTCAAACACGTTTAGGGAAGTAGACTCACAATCTGGGATGAAAACCCGAAGATCCGTGAGAGAGTATTTGGCTTTTCTCTAAATGGAAATCAAATAATGAACCAATTTGGTTCAGAATTCTATTTATAGTCCAGAGATTTTTGGCAGAAAATATTTCTATTCTCGGAATGGATTCTAATGACCTAGAGTAATGGAATTACAGTGTTGCACAAAATCCTAGTGCACCCACTCTCCTAGTAACTCCTTAGGTGTAAAACCCTAAAACCGCCAAACTTATTCCAAAAGTTTGAATTTTCACTGAAACTGTTCTACTTCCATTGGATTGATGTGGTTTGATTTGAATGGAAAATTTCGGGTTGTCACATCATCCCCCTGTTAAAGGGAATTTCGTCCCGAAATTAGAATTTAGGCAATGAAGTATGCACGAATGATCGAGACGTGAGGAGGAAACTTCCTAATTGTTTGGTTCTAGCGCACTTAAGTGAAATCGGGCTCTCGGTTGGTATCCCAACGAACCTTCACTAATTGGCGACGGCGTTGCTTCGTCCACTTGACCTCTCGGTCGAGGGTCACTACGGTTCTAATACGAAGGCGAGGATCTCGACGAGTGGACTTGTAAGAGTCCTAACGGAAAGGTATGGTTTCACGATCGAGATGCGAAGAGTAGAAAGTATGTTACTGAGATCACGGAGTAGGTCTAGTTTGTGCGAGGCACAGGACAGATTCCGATAAGAATCTCGGAGGCCCTGTCAAATTTGGATTTAGCTTTTCACGCTTTACGAAGCGTAACAAGATATTTGGACATTCTTGTTTGGAGATGAATAACAACTAGCAAATGCATCAAAAATCTACAACCTCGCCAAAATGGAATTCAGTAGTGTTTTTCATTATAATATTCGGACAAAAAGATAAATAAATAAATGACACCTCAACACGATGATTTTGCAACCATAGATGGAAACTTGAGTTAATTCTTAAAAAGATTTACTACATCACGTATACTGGTTAGAAGATTTGGGGGAAGAGGATTACTTGTAACCTTCTTGATTAAATCCATGAATATATCTGAAGAGTTAGAAAAACAAATCATATATTACAAGTAGAACCTTGTGTGTGTGTGTGTGTTAATATATTAGTGATAAATTAGTATAGATAATTAGATACCATTTTCATCAATAACACGTTTCAGAACAGATGGTCCATCTGGATGTAAAATGACCATCCTTAATATGTCAATAACTGCAAAAATATTTGATGATTTTGTTATATAAAAGTTTTAGAGGTGGTTAATCATTAATAATAGTATAATATAATATGCTTATATTATATGCAATTCAAAAGATGCTGACCTGGAAACATCATGGAAAGTGGCCATGATTTCAGTAATTTTGACAATAAGCTGATGTCATCATTTGAAAATTTACTAATATGGTAATGTGATGTGTCCTTTAACGTTTTAGCTATGCCACTCAATCTTGATGTTTCTGACTCACTGAGTGATAAGCCCTGTTGGTCCTAAAATACAAACCCAAAAATGGAAATAAAAATCTAACTTTATAATATTTTCTTTCTATTTTGTGTATAGGAAAATGTTATGATGCTTGTCGCACAGACAGAGAGTGAAGAAAAAGCCAAGCCTCTAAAGATCCAACATTTAAAGATTTCATCTAATCTAACCTAATGAAAAAAAGATACAACTTACCGGGTCAGAGCCTAAAGCATTGTTGAATTCTGAAAGCTTTTTAAGGATTCCATCAAATTGAACAACATCAAAAACAACCATTCCTTTCTATAAAGAGTTATTGCCAATTGTCAGTTATTAAAAAAAATTATAAAATAAACAAACCTTAAAAAAGTTTTGAGATGGTTTATGAGATTTAAATGGATTAAAATTGGCATGTGTATTTCTTACATTTTATATAAAGTGGAGAAATCAGTGGAATTTATACAGACCATCAAGAAGTTTTTGGGTATTATTAATAATTAAAGGGGAGGGAAATGAAATGATAGAAGAGTTCAGTGGAAGGGAGGGTCCAAACTATAACCTGGAGGCTTTTATATCTATATTGGTAATAAAGACTAGATTTTATTATTATAAAACCCTAACCTTGGCTTGACGCTGAACACACACACGCACACTAAAATTGGTGTTAGGGATTAAGCTTAATCTAGACACAAATGGGTGTCCTTTTAGAAATTAAAAGAAAAAAGAAGGACTTGCAGAGTTACTTTTACTTTAATTGATGAAAATGATGGATATTAGTTCCTAAAAGCTTCCAAATTAGGTTTACTCAAACATAAGAAAATGGTTATCTTGCATATAAATATAATATAATGGATTAAGCATACCTTGGGAATGTGTTTGAAGGTTGGTTTGGTTGATACAGTTGTTCCAAATATTTGCAAACAAAATTGATCAGGAAAAAGAACATCATCATCATATTATTTAAAAAATGAGAAAAATGAATAAATAAATAAATATGTTTAACATGTTAAGAGTCTTTCGCCTTTCCAATATTCCAAAGGCCTCCTTTTAATTCTACTGCTTTGTCTCACTCCAGATGTCCTAGAAGACCCCGCTCCTATCCTAATCATCCCCATTATATCATAAATAAATAAATATGTTTGATTCATAATTTTTAACAAGGAACAGATGAAGAAACCTGCAAGGCTCTGGCGACGTTTTTTCAGATCAATCTTACTCTTACATGCTGCTATCTTCTTTCTCTTATTCATTCTTGTCCTTGGATGCTCCTCCTATTTATAATATATATTTTAAATATTGTTTTTTAGTTTTACTCATAAGTCATAACACGAAATTTTTTGACTTTACAGCTGTCAATATATTTTTATATACACACATGTATGTATGTGTATATATATATATATATATATATATATATATATATATATATATATATATATATATAAGAAATAAAATGGAAGGAAATTGACTGATGTCACACCCCGAAACCGACGGCGGAAACGTTCCGCGGCGGAGGACGTCATGTGTACTATCACAACCATTGTACATAGTAAGCATAGTAAACACAACCATAACATTACATAAGAATATTTACATTTGTTTACAAGCATTGAAAACATAGTTTATATACATCAACGTATAATCAAAAGTATAGACGAGACTTCTATATGCACCGTCTTCTCCAAAAGCAAGTGTGATACCTATCTAACGTGAGCCTGAGAATACAAGCAGTTTTAGAAATATCAGCATAAAGTTGGTGAGTTCATAAGCAAGTTTTGTAAGGAAAAACTGGTTACTAAATCTTGTGAAAATACTTCAGTTCCATTGATAAAGATTTCAGTAAATATCGAAAACCATTATTATTGAGTTATGAAATACATATGCATGTTTTCCCAGAAAATCCCATATTTTCTAACATGTTTGTCGATTCCCATACGGTATGAAAACCCTGGTTACCACCAGTAAGTATAGTAGTTTTACTACTTAAGATAAAACCATAAGTTGTCCCTGGAATACCCTCCAGTAAGTAAGTAGGTAGTTTTATTACATAAATAAAACTATAGAAGAAAGAAAGTAATCCGTGAACAAAGTTAGTTTATATGTATTGTCAGTCCCGAATAGATCTATCCATAAATTTTGTCACACCCCAAAACCAAGAACGGCGGAAACGTTCTGGGGCGGAGGACGTCATGTATAATATCAACAACAATGTAAAGTAGTAAACAAGCAACAACATCATCCATTGCATTAATAAAATAATTATTATACAATTGTATTCTGTCAAATTTTGATAAACACTAAAGCATAAATCAAAATGAAAGATAAGTCTTGAATAAGCTTCATCTTCCTTTCTCCTTGCATCGGTACCTGTCTATGATGACCTGAGGATACAAGTAATTTTGAAAGCGAGTATCAGCTATAAAGATGGTGAGATCATAAGTATTTAGTGTCTTAATTTGTATGTAAAAATTTGTAAGTCTTTGTAATTCAAGAATTTGTAAGTCTATGTATTTGAATAGAATTTGGAAGTGTATATGAATTGTTAGTGTTTGAAAAACCCTTGAATCCCTATGATTCCTATTAGTATATGAAGGTGTCTTCTACCAAGACCTAACTGTTCTGAATGTAGTCTTCTACCAAGACCTAACTGTTCTGAATGTAGTCTTCTACCAAGACCTAACTGTTCTGAATGTAGTCTTCTACCAAGACCTAAATGTTCTGAATGTTGTCTTCTACTAAGACCTAACTGTTCTGAATGTAGTCTTCTACCAAGACCTAACTGTTCTGAATGTAGTCTTCTACCAAGACCTAACTGTTCTGAATGTAGTCTTCTACCAAGACCTAACTGTTCTGAATGTTGTCTTCTACCAAGACCTAACTGTTCTGAATGTAGTCTTCTACCAAGACCTAACTGTTCTGAATGTAGTCTTCTACCAAGACCTAACTGTTCTGAATGTAGTCTTCTACCAAGACCTAACTGTTCTGAATGTAGTCTTCTACCAAGACCTAACTGTTCTGAATATTACCCTTTTGTACTAGGGTAACTATCATTGTTAACTTTAAGCCATCCGTAGATGTACTCTTACCTCTGTTGCTAACAGCTGGGTATAGGAATAGTTAATCCCTTAATTGTGTACCTGTAATGGTACCAACCGTTTGACATCCGTGGATGTGCTTTCACCTCTGTAGCTAACAGAGATTCTAGGAATGGTCAATCCCACAATCGTATCCTTTGGTACTAGGATAATAATCCATTCTATCTCGTCGATTATGTGATTTTATCACAAGGTAAAGGTAAGAACACGGATTTGATAACAGAGTCGATACATATAAAATGTAATAGGACTCCTACTGATATATCTATTGCACAAGTACTCCTATAAGTATGATAATGTAAATATTATAGTAGAGTACGGTAAGGTTCTATGTGTGCTAGCTAGAATGTGTGTTCTCCCTATCTAGCAAGTATAGTAATTGTACTGTAATGTTCAACGTGTGCTAGCTGTAATGTGTGTTCTTTCTATCTAGCAAGTATAGTAATGTAAGCGTTCAAGTAATGTTTCTAGTATAAATGTATATGTTCTCGTCCTAGTATAGATGTATATGTAATGTCCAGTAATGTTCTAGAAAGTATTGACTCATGAATGAACTGACTCATTGTATGATATCGCGTTCTAGTATCTTCCTGAACTACCCATATGGTAGCTTACTAGTAAACTAAGTAGTACGTATGGACGTGGATGTATACCCTTGCTACCCAAGGGCATAGGATGAATTGGAAGGACCTTTTATGACTATTTGTACACATGATATATAACAAATCTTTAAACGACTTTCGGACGAATACCCAATGTCCCACCAGACCACATCTCAAGGCGCGAAAAGGAAATAGGGTGGATAGTCTTCCTAAGTCTTTTAAACATTTCTTATATAACTATACATATAGAGGCATGCAATTTATAATAAAATAAAAGCATAAGTAAGTTTTGTAAAATTTGAAATATAAATATTAGTCTAAGGAAAGATCGACTTGATGTCAATCTATAAAACAATTTGAAGGCATAAGTCTGATAAAACGATATAAGTACAAGGAACATTTGTTTGAAAACACAGTATAAGTACAAGGAACATTTGTTTGAAAACACAGTTGTAAATAAGTTTGAAATATGATGACAGTGTAAGAAGTACAGTGTAATAAGTAGTTTAAATCATATAAAATGTTTATAAAAATCATTTGAAAGAAACTGTTTGGTAAAACGGCTAATGAGTAGCCAAATCTTTTGAATGCTGTATATTAATCACATGTGATTGATGTAATAAGTAATATAATCCTACTTACTAATCACATGTGATTGACATAATAAGTAGCATGATTCTACTTGTATCCCCCCCCCCCCATAAAACATTTAAAATAGTTTAAAACATTAGTTAAGGGGTATGAACTCACCTGCAGTATGTGACTGGAATTGAACGGCTGTTATCGTATGGAAGGATCGGACAACTGCTTGGTGTCAAGTGATGACTTAGACACACACAATGATCCTAAATACATATGAAGACATATGTATATAAACAATTAGAGATTTAATCACTAACTATACAAGTATAACATTTAAGCGCGAGGACAACACTTTTGGTCAAGTGCTAGGAGGCTAATGGGTTGCAACAAAGGAGTGCAATGCCCCTAATGGAAGTTTAAGGTCAAAAGACCATATTCATTGGAGTTTACGGCCCAGGGGAGTAAGCTCCTGGCCGTAAACTCTCAAACAAGGCTTGGAATGGTACTTTGAATTACTACAACTCTAGTGGGAATTGTTTCAAGGCCTATACAAGTGTTTGGGCACCACATTGACTCCTTCGTGGAGTTTACGGCCCAAAGACCCTTTTCCCTTGGAGTTTACGGCCGTAAACTCCCTTGGGAGGGTTCTTATTGTCCTTTCAAGTGTCTAACAATTCTAGGAACAAGTCTAGGCTTCAACCATTTGGTTAAGGAAGGTTTGAGGCACTAAATGGGACCATTTGATGGAGTTTACGGCCATAGAACTCTTTGGCCCGTAAACTCCCTCACACATGAGTATCTAAGAATTTTAACTAGTCCAAAACTCAACTAGGTACTTGCTCTAAAAGTTTCTTGGTCTAAGGAAGTGTCTAGGGTGTCCTTTGACCCCATTTAAGGAGTTTACGGCCCAAGAAATACTCTTGGCCGTAAACTCTCCAACACTTTAGCTTTTCATGATTTTTCTAGGTCCTAAACCCATCAAGGTGCTTGCTAAAAATGAAGACTAAGCCTTAGGAAGAGTTTGAAGTGGTTTTTGGCACTAAAACTTGGAGTTTACGGCCTAAGGAGCATCTTGGCCGTAAACTCCTTTCCAAAGTTGGTTTCTAATTGTTTTGTTGGCCTAAAACACTTGCTTAAGGCTTCTAGGTTCTTGTTCTAAGGCTAAAGGAACACTAGGCACTCATTTGTGCCCTTTACTTGGAGTTTACGGCCCAAGAGGTGGTTCCTTGGCCGTAAACTCCTCAAACTACTTGCTTTTGATTTGTTTCTAGCCTCAAATGATCATATACTAAGTCCTTAGTTAGATGCCTAACACGGAAATGGGACTAGGTGGCCTTTAGGCTTGATTTTGGAGTTTACTCCCCAAGAACGTTCTTGGGCGGTAAACTCCCGGATCTTGTGTTTTGGACATGTAAACAATGTTATAAAGCATATAACAAGTATTCAAACACGTTTAGGGAAGTAGACTCACAATCTGGGATGAAAACCCGAAGATCCGTGAGAGAGTATTTGGCTTTTCTCTAAATGGAAATCAAATAATGAACCAATTTGGTTCAGAATTCTATTTATAGTCCAGAGATTTTTGGCAGAAAATATTTCTATTCTCGGAATGGATTCTAATGACCTAGAGTAATGGAATTACAGTGTTGCACAAAATCCTAGTGCACCCACTCTCCTAGTAACTCCTTAGGTGTAAAACCCTAAAACCGCCAAACTTATTCCAAAAGTTTGAATTTTCACTGAAACTGTTCTACTTCCATTGGATTGATGTGGTTTGATTTGAATGGAAAATTTCGGGTTGTCACATCATCCCCCTGTTAAAGGGAATTTCGTCCCGAAATTAGAATTTAGGCAATGAAGTATGCACGAATGATCGAGACGTGAGGAGGAAACTTCCTAATTGTTTGGTTCTAGCGCACTTAAGTGAAATCGGGCTCTCGGTTGGTATCCCAACGAACCTTCACTAATTGGCGACGGCGTTGCTTCGTCCACTTGACCTCTCGGTCGAGGGTCACTACGGTTCTAATACGAAGGCGAGGATCTCGACGAGTGGACTTGTAAGAGTCCTAACGGAAAGGTATGGTTTCACGATCGAGATGCGAAGAGTAGAAAGTATGTTACTGAGATCACGGAGTAGGTCTAGTTTGTGCGAGGCACAGGACAGATTCCGATAAGAATCTCAGAGGCCCTGTCAAATTTGGATTTAGCTTTTCACGCTTTACGAAGCGTAATAATCCATTCCCAGAGTGAGTTATCCTAAAGAACTTGGTCACTCACTCGGAATCTCGAAGGTTCCTTTTCCTGAGTAACTTCCCAGTCCAAGGCCACCCCTTGCTGGGTCGAAGTCGTACAAGTTTCTGTATCTTGCGAGGAGTTCTGAATGAACTAAGGCGGTAGGTCGGTAAGACCTAGAATTTGACGAAAAACTGTCGGCGTCTCTAGTGTTGATAAATGCTCAAATGTTTTGGCAAACTGAAAGAGTACCCAAAATTTCTCACATTACTAACAGTGTGACCTAGAAATTTGATTCTTCAATTTCAAAACTCAAGCCTATAGAACTTCGCTAAAAGTTCCTCTGTAGGAAATGTTTTCGTCGGTTTTCTTCTTACTACGAGGGTAGATAAGTAAGTCATTTCATGGAGAAATGACGAATCGATCCTAAGTAAGAAAGACATAACCCTATTCATTTAGCTCATGAAAAACCATGGGCGTACTGGTCCTATCCGAAAGGTATCACTACAGACTCGAGGCGTCCGCATCGAATTCGGAAGATAGTCTCCCAGACATCCTTCCCTAACACATCGAACGGGTGATATTCAGATCTTAGGTCCATTCCTGGAAGTAGTTCTTTCCTTACGTGTGCTCAACCATTTTGTCTATGTGAGGCAGAGATAACGATTTCTATAAAAATCTTGACGGATTCCTCGATAACCGAGGCACATACGATGCGATCCATCGATCTTTGGAAGAATCTGACCGGGGTTCTCTAGGGTGAGAAACCTAGTCTTCTAATTCTATTTTTGTGTGGTTCGCCAAGTTGTTCGTATTGTTCTTGCATCTCCGTGGGTGTTTAAACTATAGGGTGATCTGTTTTCGGGAGTCGTACTGGGTTCTAAGTTTGTTCACATGATGATGTGATTAATCATATACTTCGGCAGTTTCTTCGTCCTGAAGTCCATTTTAGAATTCATACAGGGCTTCACAATCACAATTTCGTGTATACGAGTCGTATATAATTAAGATTGAAAAGATAGTCGAATAATTGATTCTTCCTTACCCTCAAATCCCAAGGAGGAAGAGAGTTAAGGCGGAATCATCAATTCTAAACCTGTAGAACCTTGATTATATAACACTCTTATGTATACCTTCCTCAGTGATAGATCATTCGCATGAATCCCTGAATTGAACTTGACGTACTGCACGAGTGGTACTTCGGGGATTTCTTCGGAAAGAAAATAACTAAGAGGTACTCCTGGAATGAGTACTTCGAGGTTCTGATATAACGTCTTCGCTGGAAAGGTGATCTAGAAGATAGGGACGTACGCATGAAGTTGTTTTCGCGTCGATCAAATGGAATCTGATTTTATGATAATGTCGGAATCATACAGAAACTTTAAAGACATTAGAATTAAACATAAGACGTTTACAGACAAAACAAAACCGTGCAACCATGAACAAGAGTTACAGTACTTTAGATTTACCACAAGACTATTGCTGCGAATAAGATATACTACAAAAGACAAGTATACGCAGCACGAGAATTCCTATACAGACAGGATCTCGCAAAAGGTAAGACTCTAGTTGCACTAGTTCTAGATAGTTTATAAGTCTGTTACAACGAAACGCCTTAAATACATTAACGTGGTTCCTGAGCAGGCTCTCCTGCGGCTGTGATCCTGAGAATCTTCCCATCTGCGCCAGAATTCTGCGTTATCGGGCAATCTCTCTTGAAGTGCCCTGTCTCACCACATTAGTGACATGACTGGCTAGTACTAGCTTTGGTGACGGGATTTCGGTGCTTAGCTAGTGTTATGTGGACACGAGTGCCTTCCTCGTTATTCCACCTCGAAAATTGCTTCTTGAATCGTTCTGCGCTATAACTCAACTTGTGCGCAGGGTTAGTCTCGATGAAAGGGACTTGAGTGACAGGTCGTTTCGGTGCTCCACAGTCACGAGCATGATGCCCTATGTTCAGGCAATTGCAACATTGCATCTCATGGCAAGTCCCATGATGATGGGAACTACACTTCTCACACTTCGGGAGTTTTCCTTCATATGACCTGCACGTTATGGGAACGGCAGGGGTTTCCACTTGCTGTTGTGGTATAGCCAGCTTTTGGGCTCTCTTGCGTTCTTTCCAGGCTTGACGCTTTTGTTTCTTGTTCTCTGCTTTCTGGCTTTGCGAGCCTGGGACTGTTACTGTTGGGTGTCTTCCTGGATGGATATCACGATTGGAAACTTCATTCCCATCAGCAGTATCGACCGTGTTGATAGAGCTACAGTGCGCCATGACCGCGGTTACTGCAGCCACTACGGCAGCTGTAAATACCGTTTGAAAGGTAGCGGCGTCCATGGGGAAAGTAGAGGTCTCGTTGCTTGGCTGGTTGTTTCCGGATGACGACATGATTTTGTAACACGAAAGAGTAAAGATTTGTGAGCGATTCTGGTTGACCCTGATGTACTTAGATTATTCACGCTAAAAGTAAGAGTATGACCTCGAAAGTTTGACCTACATCTCTACGATGCAGCCCTAGTTAAGGAATGAAAGTATGTTCGTAGAATGGTCTCATGACGTTTGTCGTTCGAGCTGAGGTATCGTGGGTTGGTGAATAACAAGATCCAACCACTAAAGGAGACTTGGAAGTGTCTCCTGAATAAATCACCATTGTTCGATGACTTGACTAAAGTATGATTCAGATAGACCCCAATGTAAGTAAGATAAAAGTACTTGAAATGAAGGATGACGCAACAGATAGCCGGCTGTCAATATCTTTGATATTCACGATGTAAAGATTCGGGAAAATGACCTTGTAAAGGTCTTACATCATATCCACAGAAGATAGTTCCTGACAGCATAAAGACCTAATTAAAGTACTTACGGAACAAGATAATTTCATAGAAAATGCCACATCGGGCATAGACAGAAAACGATTTCTTTTTATAAGGGAAATAAAGTAAAGCGTCTACTACTGGCGACGGTCATTCCTCTGGTGAACTCTTAGTTCAACCAATTGACGTTCCATTGTCAAATAGGTGTCTCTCGCACACATCAGGCGTACTCAGAGTTCTATGACCTCGGCTCGTGATTCAGCCAGTGCTTGCAACAGGGCTTCATGGTTTCTCACTGATCTCTCGTGAGCATCCTCTAGATGAATGGTGTGGAGGGTATGCATTCTAGCATAGGCGACTACTTCTGGAATCTGACGTAGGGCTGTCCTGCCTTGAATCTCATTTTGGGCCTCTCTGCAGACCAAGATTGGCAAGACTATATCTGCTAAGCCCTCATTGCTCAAGTCGTAAAAGCTTCGGTCGCCATTAAATGGCATAGGTTGATCTCGTCCTTGGCTCCATGTTTCCAAGCATTCCACTCACTCAGGGTCGGGCCATGAAAAGCCGGACGAGGGTTAGGAATCGAAACAGGAGCTGCTCGGGGTAGGTTCTCAACCTCTGGCTCGGGGTTAGCATCATAAGAAAAGTCTTCATCATGGTGATCATCCAAGGAATAGGATGATCATTCTCTGGTTCTTCTCCAAACCAACCAGCTATGACTTCATTCGGAAGATACTGGTTGTCAAGGGGATGGAGTCCAGTTATGATCTCCATGCGAGAATTTAGGGTAAGAAGATAATTATTAGACAAACTATCTAGATAATTATTTAGAAAACCTTCATTAGATACATCGCTATTTGTGAAGTGCATACCAGCTATGTGTAATCTAAACAGGATAGACCTTTGAATAAGTGACCTTAACTCCTTATTCACACAGAATAGGGGTAAGGCAAAACTATCACAGATTCTAAGTCTATAACATCCTAATTACATGTAGCCACAGTGTATCCACTTAGCAAATATTAACTTAGTAATGAAGATCCCATTTTTAATTCTCAAGTATGAAGTACTTATAGTAACACCAAAATACACCTATAGTATTTTAAATTTATTGTTATGTTCTTTTGTTCTCATTGTGGTAGGGTTGGTAAGATTTTAGCATTGTTGCAACCACACACTTAAACTTAGGCACATGCTAGTCAACCCTCGGATAATATAGGTGATCAGGCTATATCTTCCCAGTTTTGACCATATGTCTCTAAGCCCACTTGTGTTGCCCAACAATCGTAATTCTTTTGTACTGTCCTAATGACATTGATTTTAGTATGAATGCAGCACGTATACTTTATTAAATATTTTACTATTTAAAGTATAAACTCTTGGTCAGAGTATTCTTAATCCCTTATGTATTTATAATTAGTATATCTTTTATGGGTTGATATACTTAATTCACTATAAACAATGCTCTGATACCAATCTGTCACACCCCAAAACCAAGAACGGCGGAAACGTTCTGGGGCGGAGGACGTCATGTATAATATCAACAACAATGTAAAGTAGTAAACAAGCAACAACATCATCCATTGCATTAATAAAATAATTATTATACAATTGTATTCTGTCAAATTTTGATAAACACTAAAGCATAAATCAAAATGAAAGATAAGTCTTGAATAAGCTTCATCTTCCTTTCTCCTTGCATCGGTACCTGTCTATGATGACCTGAGGATACAAGTAATTTTGAAAGCGAGTATCAGCTATAAAGCTGGTAAGATCATAAGTATTTAGTGTCTTAATTTGTATGTAAAAATTTGTAAGCCTTTGTAATTCAAGAATTTGTAAGTCTATGTATTTGAATAGAATTTGGAAGTGTATATGAATTGTAAGTGTTTGAAAAACCCTTGAATCCCTATGATTCCTATTAGTATATGAAGGTGTCTTCTACCAAGACCTAACTGTTCTGAATGTAGTCTTCTACCAAGACCTAACTGTTCTGAATGTAGTCTTCTACCAAGACCTAACTGTTCTGAATGTAGTCTTCTACCAAGACCTAAATGTTCTGAATGTTGTCTTCTACTAAGACCTAACTGTTCTGAATGTAGTCTTCTACCAAGACCTAACTGTTCTGAATGTAGTCTTCTACCAAGACCTAACTGTTCTGAATGTAGTCTTCTACCAAGACCTAACTGTTCTGAATGTTGTCTTCTACCAAGACCTAACTGTTCTGAATGTAGTCTTCTACCAAGACCTAACTGTTCTGAATGTAGTCTTCTACCAAGACCTAACTGTTCTGAATGTAGTCTTCTACCAAGACCTAACTGTTCTGAATGTAGTCTTCTACCAAGACCTAACTGTTCTGAATATTACCCTTTTGTACTAGGGTAACTATCATTGTTAACTTTAAGCCATCCGTAGATGTACTCTTACCTCTGTTGCTAACAGCTGGGTATAGGAATAGTTAATCCCTTAATTGTGTACCTGTAATGGTACCAACCGTTTGACATCCGTGGATGTGCTTTCACCTCTGTAGCTAACAGAGATTCTAGGAATGGTCAATCCCACAATCGTATCCTTTGGTACTAGGATAATAATCCATTCTATCTCGTCGATTATGTGATTTTATCACAAGGTAAAGGTAAGAACACGGATTTGATAACAGAGTCGATACATATAAAATGTAATAGGACTCCTACTGATATATCTATTGCACAAGTACTCCTATAAGTATGATAATGTAAATATTATAGTAGAGTACGGTAAGGTTCTATGTGTGCTAGCTAGAATGTGTGTTCTCCCTATCTAGCAAGTATAGTAATTGTACTGTAATGTTCAACGTGTGCTAGCTGTAATGTGTGTTCTTTCTATCTAGCAAGTATAGTAATGTAAGCGTTCAAGTAATGTTTCTAGTATAAATGTATATGTTCTCGTCCTAGTATAGATGTATATGTAATGTCCAGTAATGTTCTAGAAAGTATTGACTCATGAATGAACTGACTCATTGTATGATATCGCGTTCTAGTATCTTCCTGAACTACCCATATGGTAGCTTACTAGTAAACTAAGTAGTACGTATGGACGTGGATGTATACCCTTGCTACCCAAGGGCATAGGATGAATTGGAAGGACCTTTTATGACTATTTGTACACATGATATATAACAAATCTTTAAACGACTTTCGGACGAATACCCAATGTCCCACCAGACCACATCTCAAGGCGCGAAAAGGAAATAGGGTGGATAGTCTTCCTAAGTCTTTTAAACATTTCTTATATAACTATACATATAGAGGCATGCAATTTATAATAAAATAAAAGCATAAGTAAGTTTTGTAAAATTTGAAATATAAATATTAGTCTAAGGAAAGATCGACTTGATGTCAATCTATAAAACAATTTGAAGGCATAAGTCTGATAAAACGATATAAGTACAAGGAACATTTGTTTGAAAACACAGTATAAGTACAAGGAACATTTGTTTGAAAACACAGTTGTAAATAAGTTTGAAATATGATGACAGTGTAAGAAGTACAGTGTAATAAGTAGTTTAAATCATATAAAATGTTTATAAAAATCATTTGAAAGAAACTGTTTGGTAAAACGGCTAATGAGTAGCCAAATCTTTTGAATGCTGTATATTAATCACATGTGATTGATGTAATAAGTAATATAATCCTACTTACTAATCACATGTGATTGACATAATAAGTAGCATGATTCTACTTGTATCCCCCCCCCATAAAACATTTAAAATAGTTTAAAACATTAGTTAAGGGGTATGAACTCACCTGCAGTATGTGACTGGAATTGAACGGCTGTTATCGTATGGAAGGATCGGACAAGTGCTTGGTGTCAAGTGATGACTTAGACACACACAATGATCCTAAATACATATGAAGACATATGTATATAAACAATTAGAGATTTAATCACTAACTATACAAGTATAACATTTAAGCGCGAGGACAACACTTTTGGTCAAGTGCTAGGAGGCTAATGGGTTGCAACAAAGGAGTGCAATGCCCCTAATGGAAGTTTAAGGTCAAAAGACCATATTCATTGGAGTTTACGGCCCAGGGGAGTAAGCTCCTGGCCGTAAACTCTCAAACAAGGCTTGGAATGGTACTTTGAATTACTACAACTCTAGTGGGAATTGTTTCAAGGCCTATACAAGTGTTTGGGCACCACATTGACTCCTTCGTGGAGTTTACGGCCCAAAGACCCTTTTCCCTTGGAGTTTACGGCCGTAAACTCCCTTGGGAGGGTTCTTATTGTCCTTTCAAGTGTCTAACAATTCTAGGAACAAGTCTAGGCTTCAACCATTTGGTTAAGGAAGGTTTAAGGCACTAAATGGGACCATTTGATGGAGTTTACGGCCATAGAACTCTTTGGCCCGTAAACTCCCTCACACATGAGTATCTAAGAATTTTAACTAGTCCAAAACTCAACTAGGTACTTGCTCTAAAAGTTTCTTGGTCTAAGGAAGTGTCTAGGGTGTCCTTTGACCCCATTTAAGGAGTTTACGGCCCAAGAAATACTCTTGGCCGTAAACTCTCCAACACTTTAGCTTTTCATGATTTTTCTAGGTCCTAAACCCATCAAGGTGCTTGCTAAAAATGAAGACTAAGCCTTAGGAAGAGTTTGAAGTGGTTTTTGGCACTAAAACTTGGAGTTTACGGCCTAAGGAGCATCTTGGCTGTAAACTCCTTTCCAAAGTTGGTTTCTAATTGTTTTGTTGACCTAAAACACTTGCTTAAGGCTTCTAGGTTCTTGTTCTAAGGCTAAAGGAACACTAGGCACTCATTTGTGCCCTTTACTTGGAGTTTACGGCCCAAGAGGTGGTTCCTTGGCCATAAACTCCTCAAACTACTTGCTTTTGATTTGTTTCTAGCCTCAAATGATCATATACTAAGTCCTTAGTTAGATGCCTAACACGGAAATGGGACTAGGTGGCCTTTAGGCTTGATTTTGGAGTTTACTCCCCAAGAACGTTCTTGGGCGGTAAACTCCCGGATCTTGTGTTTTGGACATGTAAACAATGTTATAAAGCATATAACAAGTATTCAAACACGTTTAGGGAAGTAGACTCACAATCTGGGATGAAAACCCGAAGATCCGTGAGAGAGTATTTGGCTTTTCTCTAAATGGAAATCAAATAATGAACCAATTTGGTTCAGAATTCTACTTATAGTCCAGAAATTTTTGGCAGAAAATATTTCTATTCTCGGAATGGATTCTAATGACCTAGAGTAATGGAATTACAGTGTTGCACAAAATCCTAGTGCACCCACTCTCCTAATAACTCCTTAGGTGTAAAACCCTAAAACCGCCAAACTTATTCCAAAAGTTTGAATTTTCACTGAAACTGTTCTACTTCCATTGGATTGATGTGGTTTGATTTGAATGGAAAATTTCGGGTTGTCACAAATTTCACGCTCTCCCTCCAGGAGACTCTGGTTATACTACTGGAGAGGATTTATTGGTACCCCGTAGGGAATAACGAAGATAAGTCTCACAAGCTAGTATTAACTAATTCACGAAATATTTAGCTGTTATCGAGTTTCGAAGTCGTTTGGAACAAAGTAGAGTATAAATAATTAAACACAAAGTAATTATTTAGTATGATACTCTAGATTAATAATGGATAAACTAAATCAGACATAGTTTATATTAGAATCTGAAAACAAGTAATGAAGATCCCAAATTATTCCCATAATAATTTGAATGGTTTGATAAGTTCCCATGTTGTTTAGAAAACTATGTAATTATATTTAGAAGGCGTCACTTATGCTCCGCATATTACAAAAGGGATAAAGGTATCTAAATGTTTGATTGAAAATCGTTATAATTACATCAGTTTTTGAATTACGAAATCCTTTATGATTTGCTTGTATTCCCCCCCCCCCCCCCCATGAAAACATGAAAAACTCAAAAAAAGTGTAGGGGTATGAACTCACCTGACGTGGGTGTGCCGGGTAGGACGCTAGGTGTCAATTTAGGACTTGAACACACGCGAGGATCCTATGTAACATGAAGTGATACATAATTGTATATAATTAGTCATTAAACCACTAATTAAGCAATTAATTACACTCTAATGCGTGGAAACACTTTATTTCAAGTGTTAGGAATGATACGGGTTGCATCTAAGCAGTGTATGGCCTCGTTAAGGAGTTTACTCTTCAAGTGTAAGCCCTCAGGGGTGTTTATGGTTTCAAGACCATATCCCCATGAGTTTACGGCCGTAAACTCATGGGAGTGGTGTTATTGGGTGTTTAAAGGTCTTATCTCACTCAAGGAAAGGTCCTAGGGTTGAATCAAAGGCTATGAAAGTGATTGGGGCTTGAAATGGACCTTAAAAGGAGTTTACGGTTTTTGAAGGCTCCATTGGTGAGTTTACGGTCGTAAACACATGAGTTTACAGCCATAAACTCATGTTTGTCACTTTCTTGCATGTTTTGGTGCTTCTACAGAAAGCATACAAGGTTCTAATCACTTATTCAAGCTATAGAAGGTGTTTAAGGGCACTTTAACACCCTAAAAAGGTGTTTACGGTTTTGGGACATTCCCAAACCATAAAATCATGTTTACTCCTATTATTTCATGTTTTGGGGTTCTAACATCATTCATGCAAGTTTCTAGGTCATAAGCCAAGCATTGGGAGGGTTTTGGGGCATCAAAACCCCCTTTTAGGGTGTTTACGGTTTTGGTATGCTCCCAAACCGTAAACACATGTTCTTGGGGTTTCTGGATGATTAAATCACGAATTTGCAAGTATGTTAGGCTAAACAACAAGCTAGGAAGGTTAACTTACAGTTGTGAAGCTTGAAGGGGCGTTTCTAGATCGAATCCCGAGTTATAGAGAGAGAGTAGAGAGAGAAAGCTCTAAGGGTGTGAAAAAGGTTCAAATGGAGACCACTCAACCCTTATATAGGGTTGAGTTCACGGCCAAGTGGGGATCCACCCAATCCCAACATCAAACGGAGTTTACGATTGTACCCGATTAAATGGCCGTAATCTGACTTAGTCGTGAGCTAGAAATTTTTCCGAAAGAAATCGAGGGTATTTCACGTGATTTTATTGCTTTCAGACGCATATGAAAAATACAACAATAACCCAAATGGATTTACTTAACTCAAAAGTTAACGGAAAACTTTAATAAAAATAACTTTTTATTAACGGAAGTGGGTTACATTGACGGAATAAATTTCGGGTTGTCACAACTGACAACCTCATTTTGCTCTTGAGGAAGAATATTCAGAATTTGAGTGGGTGCACTAACATCTGGGTCCTGAATAGAGTTTACATTTGTTTGAGTTGAAAAGGCTAAAAATTGCAATCCCAAAAGCAAACTAAACATAATAGATGATGCACAAACAAAAAATTACTTATCATGAACTAATAGGATTTGGAATGGAATGAAAATGAATTTGAAATCCAATATTTAAAAAAAAAAATCTTGTTTCGTTTTCAAAACCTATCACATTTCAAATCTATATATGACAAAACTATAATAATATGATAAATTCAGCATTATAGAAAGCATACAATTAACAAGAGAAAGGTCCAAACAACATAAACCTGATATCATTGTGCTACTATTTTAACAGGAAAATATAATGCCTGATATCATAAAGTGACACTCTCCTCACTTACCCAATACAACATACTTAAGAAAGTGAATGACCATTTTACCCTTGTATCTGCAAAACTACTAAATCTAATAAAAACATGGGTAGAACGGGAAAATGCAACATATTAATTCATAGAGGGAGTGACACCCATTACGACATTGCTAAAGAAAGTAAATGAAGTGTATGAATGTGTGTAAATGACCATTTTACCCTTGCATTCACAAAACAATAGTGCTACTATTGGCTACATGATGCTAAATGTATTCAAGTCAAAAAGAAATGAGCCTTCAGTATTCTTCAAGTTCTCTTTTTTCTTCTCAACATAACTCTTGAGATACTCTTTATTTGCATTATCAAAATTCAACTGTAAACTCAAAATAATAAAAAAAAATGTTCAGATCAGATAGAGCATGATTTACATGAATATACATGAAGAAGAAAGACAGAGAATGCGGAAACCATACCATGAGCTCCTGACCATCAATACTTAATTTACTCAGAAGCCTTAAAGCATGCAGAACTCCTTCAACATATATAAATTCACAAAAACCAAAGCCCTTAAAAGCCCCAGTAGTGGGATCTGGTACATGTTTCCCACTTTTAACAGGCCCACAGATCTTCAAAAGACATATAAATGTGTAATAAGTCCATGAACATTGGGCAATAAGATCTATTTCGAGTAAAGATGTGAGAAAAAGAAGAACTTGCCTGCAAAAGGGAGAGCATGAACTCATTGTCCACTGACGATGCTATCTTGCTAACATAAACTGTGGTTATTGGCTTTTCAGCTGGAGTTATTGTATTGATGGGTCGCCTAATGATTGTAGGGACCACCGGACCCCGCATAGCCATAATTGGTGGGCGTGCTAACATGGAATGATTCCCACTGCTCCAATTGGCCTTTGAGGATATGCTGGTCGCAACATTTGTAGATATGGAGAGGCATAACAGAGAATCCCTGCAAAAATAAGACAAAAATACTATCACAGAAAAGAGAGATCAAATAGTGAAAGTATCACAGAAAAAAGTCAAACATATCGCACAAATTTTCATCATTAACATATATAACTATATACCAAAAAATCAAATCTGATATGAAGTTTAAAAAAAAATTTAACTGAATTGAAAATTAAAACCTGAAGGGCTGTAACGAAGCCAATGCTCTGTTCCTTGGAAGGCTTGTGGAAGTTCAATGAATGATTTGATTGTTCCACTTCCATAACTCTCTGTCTCTAGCTGAATCACGAGCTTAAAACAACAAATTTACGGGAAATTCAAGAAGAAGTGATCATTTGATATCAACAAAAGAACCCCAGCTTTGAATGAATGAGAACAAACCCAACAGCCTTGTTGTTGCTGATTTAACATTCTATCAAGGCTTATGAAACCACTGTAAAACAACATAGAAACGGTGGTTCGTCATTAATATATAAAACCCTAAAAATTATGTCACTTATGATACATGGCATTAAAAATGAAAGCCTAATTAGTTTTGATAAAGTCAGCAGCGCATGCTATGATATGCCTCTTAGGAAACCATAAAAAGCCCTAATTCCAAGCTAATGATCTATACCGTAAGCATAGAGCTAACAAAATGGCTTCCTTGTTTTGTGGTTTAAAATGCAATAAAATATTCCTCAAAAGTGTTCACAGCTAAAGCATCGGGATCATTGAGAAAAAATTATCAGCATACGTAACCAATATAACCTTACACGCATGTAATACACAATCTTGAACATTCTTTCTCTTTGTTTGATAATCCCTCCAGTTCCTTCACCCGATCTTGAAGTTCTTTTATGTAAATAGGTGCATCTTCAAGCACAGATGCCTTGTCCATCTACAAAAGTTGAAACAACAGTTAGTTCCAATATTTTGTTAATGATTTATGTCTTTTGATTGTGGTAACAAGTTCATTAGACAAATAAGTACTCATCTTAAGAGTTTTATCGTAAAAAAGAAACAAGTACCTTATTAAGCGTAGGGATGAGGGAAGATAAGGAAATAAAGTTTTGATTCAACTTTTCTCTTCTCTTTCTCTATGCCAAAACATGATCTTGTGCCTGAATCGGATTTCTGGAAATTATTGGAATCTTTGTGGCACCAACAACTTCATATCCAAGTGAATCATCAATATGGAGCATCTCGTTTTTAGGTTTTACATCTCCAAAAGATATGGTGAAAGTGTTGGATAAGGGAACACCGAAGTCTCTTGGTGATAGTCTCAGTCTCCTCATGAAACTAGACACCGGAGGTGTCGCTCTTGTCAGAGAAGAGGGACTCCACCGGCTGGGTGTCACTGGAAAGCGTCGGAAAGGAGGAGATCCACCGGTTGGGTGTCGCTGGAAAGCGCTGGACGACAAGGCGGGGATGGACGGAGGTCAGAGGTGGGAGCCATCGGCGCCAAGAGAAACGTCGGAGGTGGGAGAAGCTGTCGACGTCAAGAACTGAGAAGAAGAGAAAAGGTTTTGTCAAAGTGAGAAAGAGAGAAAGGGAAATTGAAGAGAGAACGTGCAGTAGAGGAAGGAGGCTGGGACAGTTCTTGACAAAAAGCCTTGGCTATTACAAACAAGAAGGCGAGGTTTTTAAGTTTTTGGGATTTCATTTTTCCCTCTAGATGGAACACGCGCATGCTATTAAAATTTTTATAAAGCGACAGTTAGACGACGCACATTTTATTATAGGTGCCCTCCGTGTTTTCTTTTGTTTAGACACTAATTTCAGGGCATGCAAAAATGTGTGCCCTAAATCCTTTAAATTTTAAGAGAGATGACATTATTTTTAGGGCACGCACACATGCGCATCCTCTATCAGCGAGTGTCATTGTTTGCGCGTCATTAAAGAGCTGTTTTCTAGTAGTGCATTTTGATATAAGTCTGAATTACTTATATGTATTTTCCAACTTTTGTACATTTGTATTTGAACAAATGGTATTTATGAATGAGTCATAACACAATGTTATTACCCAATTATTTTATACTTTTAATAGAAAAGTAAATATTTATAAAAGCTAGTCATCCAAGTTCAAAAGAAGGATACCTACATGTATTCTTCGTCTTTTGTGACCCTTTTTGAAGGAAAATAAAGCCGACTCGATAAAAACATGAAATATCAAAATTGTTAGGAATATTGCCTAGTTTCCAAAATATCTCGATTGAAATGAATCAAAATTTTAGAACTAGAGATATAGTCAAAACATCGTGTAACAGTCAACTTTCCTTGTAGCATCTTCTTCATGGATTTGCACCACTTGACCCAATACTTGGTTGTTTCTTTTCACTCATTCCAAGTGTAATGATTTCACCCTTGTTAGTACTGTAAAAGTTTGCTACATCTAATACTCATAGTAGAGTCAATCTCGGGCAAACCCACATCAATTCTACACATTGGCACAATTGTAATATTATCGTATATATTTTCACGAGACTCATTTTTCCTTGAACCAATTGTAACGAGATAAAGATGTCTCACAAGGGACCAGTCAGTGATCGTTTTCCTCTGGGCGTACGCTAGGCGTACGTCTCCAACACCCACGACGCCTTATCCACTCTACGTTGGGCGTACCCCAGCTTATGCTGGGCGTACTCACCTGGCCGCCACCTTGTATGGGCTGAAAAGCAAGCTTTTCCATTCAGGGACCAATTCTAACAACCACTTCAAAGTACTATAACTTCTTTGTTCTAAGTCCGTTTCCAACGAACTTTATATCCATGAAAAGGTGACAAGAAGCCCTACACTCCTAGCAACACCCCAAGCCTTAAAACCTTTCGAATAAAACCTGGGACTCATAAAAGACCGAATCATCAAATTACGCTTATACCCTTGGTCTCAGAAGACACAATCGAACACTTTCAAAACCGAATGTTACAACTCTCCACCACTTAAATTAGATTTTGCCCCCAAAATCATTCCTTACCATTCCTCATGCCAAATAACTAAGGCCTCGTGGTCATATCCCCGAGCATACCATCGCCTTTCCAAGGCAACCGAAACCAAACCTCGTAGGGTTCTAGAACCCGAAGATGAATAAATTCCTTGCAACCTGATCACATCTGCTTCATCTGAATCCTAAAGTTCGAGATGGTCTGTCTCCCTGACGGTCTGCCCATGATGAATCATCTTCGAACTGATTTCCCAAGAAATCAGTCTACATAGAATACTTCTCACCCGCAACACCTTAAGGATTCCTAAAGAACGAAATCACCGATCAATAGCATCTACCAAATAACAAGTAATTCCACACACAGACCCCAAATCACTGAAGCAAAATCCTGCACGAATTCCAATTCGGGTTCCAATCCAAATCCGAATTGTTACCCCGCTCCTAACCAGAGACCCTTGAATTGGCATTTTCATAATGCACCTTGACTTCCCATCCTCCCTTACTTGACCGGTTAATCAACACCCTTATCCGATTCCCTGAGACTACTAGTCTCGCACCCGGTCCAACCACCAGGTTCTTATGAGATCCAATATCAGGGCTACCCAATCATAACCCTACCGAGACATGCATTATCCATCCACATGATCCTTTCTCTCAAGACCCGACCCTCAGCTCAACAGTCTCTATTGGTTCCAACCTAGATTCCCATAACCACCCGGGCTCGCCCCCGGATAACTGATCGGTCAATCACCTATGGTCCTGATCCTCACTACATTGTGGCTCCCCCACAACCCTACGAACTAGCCTGTCCTAGTCTAAATCACCCGAAAGAATCTGTGCACCCTCGCAGTCTTACAACACTCTTTACTGCTAGTGAATGCTACGACTCCCCCGCAGTCTTACAACACTACACCCTAACTGACCATTAGTGAATGCTACAGCTCCCCCGTAGTCTTACCTCACTTTCACCCTTGCTTCTAACCTGGATACCTGGACGGTTCTCCCACACTTAGATTCAACTAAGTCCACTCGGCACACGAGAATTAAAGGATTCCTAATCCTCATTACGCTCCAACATTCACCTTGCTGACAAGCGGTACTTACCAAAGCTAGAACACCATGAATAACCCTGCCCAAATAGCACATTGCCTGAAATCCAACTAACACTTCTTGTATCCCAACTACATCAATGACTTCAAATGCTTAAAAGCGACATCACCCACAGATCTCAGAGTCCAACAAACGAATAGTCTAACCAAAAGCTTAGCGACAACTCTCTCCTTCCCTGGCAATCCCGATGGCTCCTCCAAAACATAAATACTAAGGCTACTAAAAACTAGCCATACTCCCTTGTTTAAGCCCTTGAACCAACCCCGAGAATGGCTGGAGCAGGTACACTCACTGCTCTTCCCTGATCGTCCGACAGTCGACCTCCTTGTCGTACAAACAATGAAAAAGTAGCGGGCTTGCTCCCTATGGCCAATCCCTAAAGACGTGGCCAATCCTGATACACCCGTAGCAACCCAGATCACTGAATAGATTCGGACAACGACTTATAGCAATCACAGAACATGCAAAATACGCTCCGTAAGACACATCTGCCTGAAGATCCCTCAAAGATTCCTTGACATGATGAATGGCATCTGACAACCCTTGCTAACCCAGAAAATAGCATAAAACCAACCCGAGATCCAACTCATCCCAATTCCCCAAGCGATACAAATACCCGGTATCCACCGGAAATGGCCGAAGATAGCATATCCATGAACATCTGAAGGGTTCCTGACCACCTCCTCCTGTGGTACCTCGACCACCCTGATAACATAATGTAGCACCTCATTCTGATCCCAATAATAGTCCAAACCCTTGGAACAAAACTTCATCGCCCTGTTTCTGCAAGCTTTGCTCTGGATCCGACCCTACTGGCCTCTCAAGAGTTGATCCAAACTCTTGGGTCTCCACTCGAGACCCTCCAATAATTCGCCTGACCTTAACCTCTCTCATGAGGTACTCCTAATCAATCTTCCTTCCTCGACTCTAATATCTATATCATTCAGGGTCTTGCACCCTAATCCACTTGCTAGCTCAATCGCCACGACTATACTGCAATAGCTGGAGCAATTTCTGCTCTAAACCGAGCTACAAACTATCCCTGAGACTTGGCCTCCAAACCCAAATGTGAAATAGATCGAACAATCAACCCTTTCCGCCTAATACAAGAGATATGAGGCGAACTCGAAATCCTGGCAGTCCTTCCACTAACTGGCTCACCACCAGAGTTGGGACCAAACCCTGTCCCATCCCTGCGTGCTCATCCTCATTCTGCAAAGCATCTATTCCCACGATCAAGGCATAACCAATAATTCTCCTTCCCATAAGCTTCTCAGATTCTCCAAGACTTTCACCGATTCGAGTATGGATCCTATGCTTTCAGTAGTACGGGCCCAATACTGCCTTCCACACCTATCCATACTTTCCTCAGCACTCCTCCTAAATCCTCTGAGTCACTTACTCCGCCCATATACTAAATGCTTTCTATATAGCAAGACAAGCTATATAGTAGCACCTGCCGCTAACCTCAACCTAGGCTTACCCTAGGGTAATCTCCGACCTGCAAAATATCATAGAACATTTGGTCCATATACCATAACCCCTACTGACCACATCCACCCTTGTTGTCGGTTGCCTTATGCATGCAAATTATACACAGAACAGGATCTAATAGACTGTCGAATAATAGACTCTACCCTAAGACCACAGGAAATAAGGTTAAATCAGCTATTCTAAGTCTATAAGATCCTAACTGTATATAATTTTCAAAACATACACATTGCAGTTACAAATACCAGTTATCGTTCTCATTCTAGTATGACATCCAATATCATCATGGCTACAAGCACCACATATCTGGCCAACCTATTGTTGACTGCTCGACACTAGCATGAAAATTTATCAGCTCATACAACATATACAAGCATCTCCCCTAGCCCTAACTAGCATGCGATTCATAGGTTCATAATCAAATCATAATAGGTGATAGATGTGGGTATTCTGGGGAAACTTACTCGAGCTCAGCTGATTGCATGAACCACACCCTTTCTTGTCTTAGAAATTCTTTACTCAAAACATTTTTAAAAGCTTTACAAATCCTCAGTCTAAGTTCAGACACACCCAAAAGTATGTGTGAATCCCTCAAACCATGGCTCTGATACCAACTTGTAACGACCCAAAAATCAAAGGTAAAAATTTCATTTTTAATATAGCTAAAACATTGATACCATTTACTCTAACAATTCAAATCATCATTAAGTAAAACATTTATCAGATTTCATCCCAAAATCATTCATTGCGGAAATCATAGGTGTGTGCGCTACGGCCAATCCGAGCACTTCCTTTCCAAAACAATGATACCTGAAACCATAAACAAAACTTGTAAGCACGAAGCTTAGTGAGTCCCCCCAGAGCATACCCCACATACAATCCACACAACACATATCATATCAGCTATAAAAGCCATCTCTATTGCATACCACATATCCATTAGCTATAAAAGCTACCTCTACCACATAATACATAACAATTAGCTATAAAGGCTACCTCTACCACATGTCACATATTCATTAGCTATAAAAGCTACCACTACCACGTATCACATATCAATTAGCTACCGAGCTATCTCTACCATTAGCCACAAAGGCTATCTCTACCCTTAGCCCCAAAGGCTATCTCTACCATCAGCCATAAGGCTATCTCTACCATCAGCCATAAAGCTATCTCTACCATCAGCCACAAAGGCTATCTCTTCCGCATATCATGCATACATACATATCACACACCTCTACATAAAAATTATACCAACTATCATAAAATCGGTCGGCCTTGGTGCCTTAGACCCATTCGTATGGTGAGAAGACTCACCTCGCACTATCGAAGCTTCCCGCATGAATTCCTTTGTTGTTGCCTTGCCAACTTCCCGAGTTGCCTCTACTAAACAATATACCCAATTAGCAATTGGGTCCCAAACCATAATCCTTAATCCATGCGTGGGGTAAAATGACCATTCTACCCCTGCCCAGTATGATCCAAACTTAGGCCCAATTCCAAAACAAAAGCCCAACACTAGGTAGGCTTTCCAAGCCTACTAGTGGCCTATTAATGGCCTAATTTGCCAAATTGGTCCCAAATCCTCTAATGGGCTTTACCCTAAGCCCCAACATCTCCTTGGCACACATTATCAGACTTCTAATGGCCCACTAAGGCCCAAAGAACCAAAATCCCTTGCATGGCCAAAACGGTGGCACAAAACAGCCCAAACCCATATCTGATGAGTACGTTGGGCGTAGTCCTATGTACGCTAAGTGTACAAGCCAAATGGTGAGTACGCTGGGAGTACCTGTATGTACACTCAGCGTAATCCCCATGTTAAGTCACTTTCCCATTAAGTGCTTAATACTCTACTCCAGAAGCTACAATCATAGATACAAGTCCTTATTAACGTCTTAATCCATAAAGTCACTGACTTGGTGACTTTTCATGCCCCAAACAAGTCCAGACTCCAAAAATGATAATCTACTTCCATGGAAATGGTCTTAACTCACACATGAACCCACAAAGACCTCCAAGTTGGCAACTTTCTGCCTTAGGGACTCATTTAGCACTGAGAGTGGCAACTCAAAGTCCTAGAATTCGGATTGAACCACAAAGCTTAAACCTTTGGACCAAAATGGTCCAAAAACTTACTCTAAGAGATATAAGAAGATAAATGATTAAGATCAAATCTTTATACCTTCATCAAGCTGACAAAGAGTCCCAAATGCCATATCCACAAGCTCCTCCTTGATTCCCATCTTTGCAACAAGTTCCATTTTCTTGAAATGCACCATAACCACCCAAAAAGCACCCACCAAGCTCACAACACTCTTGGATGAAGCTACCACTCGAATTTAGGGTTTAAGATTCTGTGAATGAAAGAGAGGCGCACCCCCTCGGACTTAAGGTGCTTAAATAGTGATCCAGCCCTAAAAATTAGGGTTTAAAGACTCTGGGCATACGTCTCCAACACTCGTGACTCCTTATCCCCTCTATGTTAGGCGTACTCACCTGGCTGCCACCTTGCATGCATGGGCTTATGCAAGCTTTTCCAATCAGGGGCCAATTCTGCCAACCACTTCAAAGTACTATAACTTCTTCATTCTAAGTCTGTTTCCAACGAACTTTATATCCACGAAAAGGGGGCAAGAAACCCTACGTTCCTAGCTACACCCCAAGCCTTAAAACCTTTCGAATAAAACCCGAGACTCATAAAATATTGAATCATCAGATTATGCTTATACCCATGGTCTCCGAAGACACAATTGAACACTTTCAAAACCGGGTGTTATAGGATGGAATACCCCAGGCCTATTGACTGATGCACAAAGCAGTCCAATCTCACCACATGTCATACAATCATATCGGGTCCAATCAACCATCAGGTTGGAATACACAGGCCCAATCAACCATTAGGTTGGAATGCCAATATATAACGGGTCTAGTTATCCTTGGGATAGAATACCTCGGGGACCAATCAACCATCAGGTTGGAATGCCCCCGATTTGTTGGCTCATGCACATAGTAATAAAACATCAGCCATCAATCAACATATAACCAGTCAACATACAATCAAGCAGATATATAGATCCCTAAGCATATCAACATCCTATCTACCAGGATACCGTTCTAACAGATCATAATAGCATAGCAACATCCTATTTACCAGGATACCGATCTAACAAATCATAACAACATAGCAACATCTTATCAACCAGGATACGGATCTAACAGATCATAACAACATAAATAGCATGCATAACATGATATCAATATAATGGGTCAGCATTGGTGCCTTTGACCCGTAAGTACAGTGAGGACAACTCACCTCGCATTGTCGAATCATATAGGCGATCCTTGGCTGCTGGCTAACTGACAGATCCCTGAAGCGTTAACATCAAGACAATACCCCATCAACAGCTGGCCCTATGAATAATCTTTGACTACAGATCCGCTATAATCCATGCAGTATCAGATACCGCAAAGACAACCCATCAACATCTAGCCCTTGACTCACACAATGAGTCCAAATTAGAGTAAAATACCTTTTTACCCTTCTACAAGCTTGGCCCAAACTAGATGACTAAAGGCCTAAAATCCAAAAATAAACATCTAAGGACCAAATATGGCCTAATTTTCCAAATTGCGCCTAATTCCTTTCATGGGCCTTTGCCCAAGAAGGCCCAACAAGATACAATAGCACAACAATAAAAATCCAGATGGCCCAACACAACCCATCCCAAACCGAAGCCCAAAACACAAAAAAGCCCAAGTCTGCTGAGTACGTGGGGCGTACTCAGCCTGTACCCTCAGCGTACTGCTTGGGAGACATGTACGTGTAGCGTACATACTTATACACCCAGCGTACTCACCAGCCCAAAGCCAACTTTCCAATTAAGCACTTAATTCGTTAAGACTTGGATCCAAACTCGGATCTAACTTCCCAAAGGTGGTTAATCACATCAAGTTGCCAACATTATGTGCATGCTTGGCTAAATGGGACTCCATAACTCATAAGAGCTTAATACTTGACTTAATACATGCATGGAACCAAAACCACCATAAAGTTTGTAACTTTAAGCCAAAGGCACCCATGATATAACCAGATCTACAATTTCAAGTTTCACAAATGAATTAGACTCCCAATCATCCACCAAAAGGGACAAATGACCAAAAATGAACCAAGAAGAAGATATATGAAATAGAAAGGCAAGGTTGTGACTTTATACCTCCCAAGCTACCAAAAGGAGGTGCAAATGTTGGATCTCAAAGCTTTCCTTCAAAAAACAAGTCTTCAAGTTTCCCCCTTCTCCTTATAGATCCACAAAACCTTCCATAAATCTCACAAGAGCTTCCAAATCACCAAACATGGGCTAAAGGTGTCGAATTAGGGGTTCAGAGCTTGGAGTCTGTCTTAGAAATGAACAAAATGGACTGTCATTAAGCTTTTATATGACACAACAGAAAATTTAGGGTTTTCCAACTTACCCTCGTACGCCCAACATACTCCTCGTACGCCCAATGTATGAGGCTTCGCACCCCCGCACCAACCTTCGCATTATGCCCAGCATATGCATCTCTACGCCATGCGTACTGATTTTTGCATTTGTACACCCTGCGTACTCCCTTTGTACGCCCCGCGTACTAGGGTTCCTTGCAAAACCCTAAATATTCTTGATGATTGCAATTAGCTACACCTAATTTTAAATTTATAACCTAACTACTTAACTAACTAAAATGCACCTAGGCAGTGCACCTAGTCAAATTATAGAATAGTTTGAGTAAGTCGGGTGTCCATCACATGGAACGGTTTTAACTAATTAATCTACCTACTATTAAATTAACCTAATTCTAATAAAGGAAGGGGTTTTGTCTAATTTTACAAGTTTAGAAAAACTTAATTCTTTAACACAAATTTAATCAATAAACAAAACACTTCTGTTAGTTCGAATCCACTTTCCCTCAATGGTTTATAAATTAGTTATGACAATTACTGTTGGTTACCAATTAAGATAGTATTAGCAATTCAGTTCTAAATTTACTAACATTAATTAATTCATGTAAGTCTATGTATGGTCACACAACAGTTAACATAGAATCAATTATTGAATATGATTGGATCCATGTAAGATTGATTTGGAAAACATACTTACAGTCATAATATGAGTTCTCTAGCACAACTTAATTCAATAGTTTAATTAATTATCTATGATTGGTTTGATCTTAGCTCTAATAAACTAGTGTTCGCTAAATTATTAGGTATTCAAATTCATGCATCTTCATATTCACTAACTACACAGAACAAGAATTTAAAGCAATCAAACATTAAATCAAACATGTTAGGTTTAATCAATCAAACACAAGTCATAATCAACAAGTCAAATCTAAAGTATTAACACCATGAGTTCCAACTTCATCTAGCTAACAGAAGCAGCTAGATTTAGCTGGACATTCTAGCAAATAAACAATCACAAGTCATATTTAAAAGCATGCTAAATGTACCAATTCTAGAATCAATTTATGAACTTCTCTTCTCCCTTGGTGTTGAAAGCCAATTCCATACCTCTTCTCCTTCTGAATTTCGTCTCCAAAAACCCTTCAAGTTGGCCAAAAGTCTCCCAAGTCGTAATGATTAAGAATATATATATATATATATATATATATATATATATATATATATATATATATATCATAAAATTCGCTCTCACGTCGTGAATAAGTATAACTCACGACGTGAATTCAGTAGATATCCGTGTTCTACAAGGATTCCTCCTCCGCGATGTCTATCTTCTGGAATATCCGTACTCACGTCGTAAATCCTAAATATTCACGTCGTGAGTTTAGCTATCACATGGGTTTTCATTCTTTTAAGTCTTCATCTTCCAAAGTTCCATCTTTTGACGCTTTTAGTCCTTTTTCTTCAAAAAGTCTTTTATTTGGCTGCAATATATATTAACCTTATAAGTACCATTATTCAATGCAAATAACCAAAATATTAATAAAAATATAAGTAAATATTGCCTAAAAACATGCATAAATATGGTAATATCAAAATACCTGACACTTATTCCTTGCTTGGCCTCAAGCAAATCAAATTATTATCACTAACATCACATAAAGAAATCCATTTCAAACTCAACCATTATTCTAAGATCGCAACGCACGCATTTGTGTCTAAAAATTTCCTAAATACCCCCTAATTCTAAATACTCACAGTCCTCATAAACACTAGCCCACTTCTTTTGAGCAATGCTCATTTTATGCATCTCTCTGAATCCATCCGCATAAATCTTTCTAACCTCAAGGTATTTTTGTAAAGCTACCCAAGCATACATACTCTAGAGATTACAAATTTCGATACCACAATGGAGTTCTTGGAATTCTTCACTTCTTTGATATTTGATCTTTAATTTCTTTGAATTCATCACTCTTTTGTGTACTTTTTGTATCTTCAACTTTTGATTCTTCAGAACTTTGATCTTTTGATTTTCACTTGATTGCTCCAAAATTGTTCAACTTTTCTTGTAATTCTCTTTTTTTACATGTAACTCACTTTTTTCACTCAAACCTACATGCTTAAACAGGGGTGCTTAACTTCAACCTTTATTGGTTAAGGTATTAGCCTAAGTGCAATGGCTACATAAGCTTCCTTGGATACATTTCTAGTACACGATGCTAAACATATTGTGATCCTCAAACTAAGCGAGGTTGTGTTTTTGTTCCATGATTTCACTAGAATAAAGGGGACCACAAATGCATTATACCGTATATTAGCTCAACTAAACATTTTAGCTCTCATCGAATCACCCCATACAATACTAGCAGCTTAAGTTCAAATTATTATCACTAGATTAAATTATTAGATTATTATTTCAAACCTATTAAAATTTATTTCTAAATTTTTTAAATTTTACCAAATTTTATAGAAATTTACTTTATCTACCCCCTACCTCACACTTATTACGTGCAATGCCCTCATTGTATGCATGGAAAAAATTAAAAGCAATAAAAGGGAGAAAAAGGAACAGACTCCCCTGGGATAGAATTGGCAAGATCGAACTCTAATTGTGTGGATGAAGTGTGCATCTTGAATATGGACCTCTTCTTTGAATAAGGAACTTGGATCTTGAAGCTTGCGAGATATGTATATTTGCCAACAAAATATAGAATCGAGCCTCCAATCTTCAACAAATGTTTCAGAAATCTCCAAATCAGAAAGAACAACGTGGGAAAGCATTCGCCACATCGCATAGTAGAGGAAACGAGCCATAATAATCTTCATAATAATTCCAAGAAGAAAAGTGGTGAACCATGGTGTAATATGCATCGATGGTCCTTATTTGTATAGAAATACCTAGTTCACGACGTGATTGCCAAAGGCCACGACGTGAAGTCACTAAAACACGTAATATGGAAACCATCAAAACTTGACTCACGATGCGAACATTAAGGATTCACGACGTGAGTACTGGTTAAACAGAAAGTAATTATGCCTTCAACTCTTGACTTCAACCAAATGTCTTAATGGATTAAGACCCTTCTAGTGCAACATTTTATGACTTTTTTCTAACTTTATCCTCTCTCTTAACCCATCCCACACTTATCTCTAACCGTGGGTCTCGACTCTCGATTCTAATGCTCGCTCGGCTTAACATTAACTCTTTCGTATCTCGACAATTCTCTCCCGTGACTCCTAGCAAATCTGGAATAACAAAAAAAGAAGATACAAAGTAACATAATAACCTTGATAGTTTTACAATCCAAAAGCAATCCAAAATTCAAAAAAAAAAAAAAAAAAAAACAAACCAGATAAAATAAACTAAAAACTAAATATCACTCATCCTTCTCATCATCTTGTACGCCACTTGTCCCAGCCCCATCGCCTCCACGATTCTGGTACCAACTCCACCTTGGGCAAATTGGGTAATGGTAACCCAAGTGTGGTGGTTGCTCAATATTGAAATGTCACACCATGTTCTCCATTGCTCCACTAACCTAATTAACACTCAATGACAACTGATCAAAATAACCCGCCATGTCTTCCCCAAAATGGGCTCCTCCCAATTGAGCACTTTGTTGCACCGATTGTCCTCTATCGCCTCTTCCTCTAACATTCCTTCTGCCTATTGGTCTTGGTTGAGGTGCGGGTTGATCACCTTGTTTGGTTGGTTGGTCATCATCCTCTTCACCATCAGAATGCACAATCCCCCAATGCGTCCCATAATTCATTACCACCCGCATTGTCTCCAAATACCCCAATGAAAACTCACCCCCATCCATGCAAGTTAAGGTCCTCGTGATGTCGGGAATTAGTATACTGTAGGACCGGGCCAACCGGTTCACAAAATGTCCTGCACATATCGGGCTTCCAGGTCGGGAACTCACTGCATACTCCACCAAGTAGCGGGCCAAAAAGTACGGGATGTTGCAACACGTTCCCAGCTGAAAAATAGACCATAAAAAGAACAAATTAATCTTTGTAACCCTGTCTCCATGGCGCCTATGATGAATGGAAAAAGTGATGAGCCAGTGAATGAGACGGTGAATTGGCGATTTGATACTGCTTTCTGGTGACACCCCGGAATTGAACACCCCCGATGCGATGTTGCATCAGAACTCGGAACCAATATCTCCTCCCTCATATCCATGAACAGCCTCATGTAAGAACAAAGCAAACTCCATGGACATAGCCTCATGGGTCTCATATAATCCCATCCTCCATGAAAATTCAACCAGGCTACACTCCCGATATTCTACTCCCAAACGAAAAACCAAGGCATGCGGATAATTGGGATCTTGAACATTCTCATGAAATGTTACAGTCGAGAAAAAATCCACACACAACTCCTTATAGACCCGTTCTTGAATAGCAAACAGGTTGTTCCACCCTTTTCATGTAAAACAGTAGCCATTCCCCAAAAATAACTTTGTAAGAAGTGGGTTTAACCGATCAACCAATCCAACCTCCCCCAACCATTTCGAATTAACAGTTAGGGAAATAGCGAACTCACAGTTATGTAGCCACCCCAAACAGTTATTCCAACATGTAAGAACATCTCATGACACAGTCTTTGGGAAGACATAAAATGGGTGCAAGTTAGCCACCCCTACTGGAATCTCGTGCCTAGGAGCCATTTCTGTAAAACAATAAACAACAAAAACAAAACACAAAATATCCAGCAGATTAGAGGTTAAATAGCATAAGGTTTTATCAGGCCCAGAATTCACGTCGTGAGTTCGTCCGTCTCGTTTAATCAGCCACGATAGAAGACAGAATCGAACCATAGACTTTGTTGGGGTTTTATGCTAACTTAATTCTAAGTTCATTCGATCCACATGCAGTAAAGATTTCACACATATTGGGAACTAATTTTGTCAAGCCAATAAACTACAAAACCTAACCCCAAAATCAAACAAATAAGTCAACATTAAACCCTAAAAGTAATATTGGATTACCTTAAATGGGTGTTTACGTAACCACAAGTGGATAATCGAAGTTAATATGGCTGCAATCGGAATGGGGGACCAGCACAAAACACCTTCACTTCGTGGGGATGGAGAAATGGGTTAGGCCAAATGGTTTCTGTCCTTTATCTATGGCACCATGTTTTTCACTATTCATGTCATGAGTTTTAGGTGACTCACGTCGTGATATGTCTTGGGCTAGTCAGTTGGGCCATCTAATTAATCAAAAAATGGACTTATACACTTATTGGGCTAACAGATTAGAGGTCCATACATTTCTTATCGGCTCACGTTGTGAGTCACTCGTACTCATGTCGTGAGTTTGGTCTGATCAAATTTTCATTTAATACATCCAATTTATTAATTAACTACAAATCTTAATTAATTACCACTTAATTCAGGGACCCTATACTTAATGTTTTACCATTTATAAGACTACTTGGAAGATGAGATGAATACTTTTCCTAATAATAGATAAAAAAATCGGGCGCGGGTTGCGTCCCGAGAAGCACTTCTTTTTTATGGAGTCGTGAGTCGGACTCCATGCCGCCTTACATTGAATCTTTTTAAGAGTCCATCACCAACTGAACCTTCTGCTCCTTCCATCACCTTTTGTACACTTGTACTCGTCATTTATTTGCTTTTTTCTAGTTTTCCTTTTTAACTTTCATCTCATTTTCATCAAGCTTTCTTTTGGTCCCTTTATTCTCCAAGTTCTCTTTATTCTTTTTAAGCTTTAATTTAATCTTCTCTTCTTCCACCACTGGACTCGTCTCCTTAGAAGTTACCTCGTCCTCATCCTCATCACTCAATAATTCATCGCTTTCTTTACTTACCCAAGAAGTTGGATTTGTATAGGAAATGACTTCAACTAAAAACGGGACGGATGCTCTCGGTTTTGTTCGTTTAACTTGTTGAATCGTTTTCATCTCTTCTTTCATCAACTTCTCTAATTCCCCAAGTTCATCATCTTCATCAATGTTACAAACCTCATTTTGATAATCATTTCCCTTGAAATCTTCTTCTATTCCAAAAATTTCCTTTTCATCTCCAACTCTTAAAGTGAGCTTGGATTCACGAACATCAACCAAGGCTCCAACAGTATTAAGTAATGGTTGACCAAGAATAATCAGAACATCGGGATCTTCTTTCATATCTAAGACTACGAAGTCTATTGGAAAAATGAACTTCCCAATTTTTACTAGAATATCTTCCACAATGCCTCGGGGTTGTGTCACTTAACGGTTTGCCATGTGGATAGTCATTTTTGAGGCCTTCAACTTTTGAATATTAAACTTCAGATAAAATGAATAGTCATCAAATTTATGCTAGCGCCAGAATCGACTAAAGCATAAATCTTCATTTTATTCCCAAACTCACATGGAAGAGTGAGGCGTCCAGTATCTCTCATCTTCTTAGGTAACTCTCCCAACACTGTTTTGAACTTTTCTCATTTAAAATAACCTTGGGATTCTTCTTCAATTGTTGACGAGTGTCTATCAAATCTTGTAAGAACTTCGCGTACTCGGGAATTTTTGATAACGTCTCAACAAAAGGAGTATTAATAGGAATACCCTTTATGTGCTTTATGAACGCCAAATGCTCCCATTCCAGTGGACTAAGATTAGCTCGAGACGGAAATAGTAAAGGCGGGCGATAAGCCGGAACATTTACTGAAGTTTTTTGTTCAGAACAATCCCACGTCGTGAGCATAGCGGGCTCACGTCGTGAGTTTGGTATTTCAACAGAATTTTGATTTTCGATCTTTAACTTCTTCGGTTCTGGTTCGGGCTACCTTGGCTCCACTTCTAATGTTTCTATAAACTCATAGATGGCCTCTTCTTCAGTCTCGATCATCATAACATGGGATTGAGCATTCTTTTCGGGAAATTGGGAGGATAATTTGTTGCTCACCAAAGTAGTTAGTTAACCAATTTGGACTTTGAGATTAAGGATCAATGCTTGATGATTTCTTAATGAAGCTTGCTAGTCAATTCTAAGGCCCCGATTCTCAGGTATTATTATTATGGCTTTAATTTTCAAGTTTCAAGGTCTACTCGACGAGTTGGATGCCTTGACTCGTCGAGTAGTAGTGACATTGGGCCATGAGTTAAGTGACCAACTTGCCGAGTCGGAAGAGTAACTCGACGGGTTGGAGCTGGAGGGTGAAACTCTAATTTCCGGGGTTTTGCACCCTATTTAAGGATTCATTAGCCTTCTCTTAGTCCCTTACAACCTCCAGAGAGTCCAGCAAACCTTATTCCGTGTGTGAACTTCATTTGAGTGTGTTTGATCTTTGAAAGGAGGAATTTGTGAAGGAAGCTTGAAGGTCAAGTAACTAGCAATAAGAAGCCCGTGTGGATCTACAAATCCTGTCTTAGTTAGCTTTATTTTGAGGTATCAATTCGTGATCTTGGCATTATTTCCTTCTAAATCTTATATGGGTGAAGTTAGGGTTTTGCTTTGAAATGGAGTTACTATGGTGTATGAGCTCGATCTGAAGTTGCAACTTCATATTTGAACCCTCCTTGGGATTTAGGTTCATAAAGTTTCTAGATCGGTCATGTATGAAAACCCTCTTTTTGTTAAACCCCATTTCAAGTTGGATTCGGCATTATGAACCATTAGAGCCTTACATACACGTAAAGTTTGAAACTTTATGTGACAAGTACGCCCTAGGAGGTTAGATCTGCAATATAGAGTCTTTGCATGGCTTAAAAAGCACCTGTATGGATAAAGACCCGTGGGAACTTGACGAGTTGCAAGGTCGACTCGGCGAGTCCTATGAAGATGGCCTTAGGCTCGACGAGTCCTATGAGAAACTCGGCGAGTCTGATGAAGAATGTCATAAACCCAGCGATTCCGATGAAGATTTCATTAGGCTCGGCGTGTTAGATGAGTGACGCGACGAGTTGGTAAATTATATAAGGAACTCGCCGAGTAGCTGAGGGTACTTGACGAGTTGAGGTCAACATGGATTGTTAACCTTGACAGTTGACTTTGAATTTGACCAAGGGTTGACCAGTTGACTTCTAAGATCGTTTTGGTAAATAGGATAACTATAGCAAAGGTCTTTGGTGAATATAGGTGTTGGAGTTGGAGCTACATTTGTAGGAGTTTGACATTACTTTCTGATCTACTTACAAGGTGAGTTACCTCACTTTACTAAGGGGTCTAAGGCACCAAGGTCGGCCCATTGAATATGTTATCCTAGCAGTGTTAGTATGTTGAGTATGAAGTGGACTACCTGTTTTGTTATATGATTATATGCATGCTTAGTGGTTATAATATATGTTCATATACTATGTGGGATGGGTTGAGGTAATACTGCTCCGTGAGGTAACCAACAAACCCAGGAGCATTCTAGATACGAGTTGAGGGAGACTCGTATTGTGGGCTCGATGGCAAGCTAGATGTGAGTTGTGGGCCGGAAAGGCAATCCAGACTCACACTGTGGGCCTAGGGGTAATCCAGTTTGTAAAGCTATGGACCCATTGCATGATGTTTAGTTTGTTATGTCATGATATTGTTGACATGGTTATGTGGATTGTATGTGCATCGGTATTTTGGGGGAACTCACTAAGCCTCGGGCTTACAGTTTCAGTTTATTGTTTCAGGTACATCAGGGGATCATGGCAAGTCGAAGGCATGATCGTATAGCTCCTCATGTTTTGTTTGTTTCTAGGAAAACTCTGATATTTTACATTTTGAAAACAAAGTGTAATGATTCAAATGGTTTGAAATGCTTCTTTTAAAAATTCAAATTTGGCTTGAAATTTTGTGTGTTACAAGTTGGTATCGGAGCCTTGGTTTGAGTGAATTGGAGGAACATTCACATGAATCCAATCTCAAATCAAGGATAGGTTTTAAAAAAAAGATTTCTAAAATGGTTTTCAAAATAAGTAAAGGAGGATGCAGGGTGTACGTTCAGCCGGAGCCAGCAAGTAGACCCCAAAATAGCATACAGTTATTTGATTATATGATATGTTAGAATAGTAAGCTAGTACTAGGCTAGGGATCTTTAGGAATTGCATGATAGAATTGTCTGATTACATGATGCCTTCTATCCTAGGGTTTCCCTTATATGAGATTGACATCATTACTGTAGTTACTTGTGTACGCATCACGGTTGTATATAATTAAGATCTTATAGCCTGAGAATGTTTGATTTGGCGTTATGTTATGTTCTTATTGATTAGGGATTAGTGTAGGATCGGATATTCGAAAGTATATACGGTCTAGCGTTATGTATGGCTAGCATGCACGAGTGATGTAGGGTTGGTGGAAGTTTCATGGATGAGTGAGTAGTGTGAGGTTGGTAGGCCAGTTACAAGATATTTAGCATTCCACTAGGAGTGAGGATTGAGCGCTCGCTATCATTATGTGTATTCTTAGGGTGTTGTGGTGATACTTGAGACAAATATGGGTAGGTGCAGAAGGTAGTATGGGCACGTACTACTGAAAGCACAAGACCCATACATGTAGCAAGGAAGTCACAACCCCTATGGTATAGTCGGGAGTTGGATCCCAGTTATTATGTGGATTATCTGATATTGTTTGGTATGTTTCAGAATGGTGATGACGAGACACTTTGTGATGGGATCTGGTTCAGGATCAGGAGCAGGAGACGGAGGCCATGAGGGGCCAACAACACCTAAGCATGTGGTGCAGATGGGTACAGAGGAGTTGGATGCCAGGATTCGATAGATCCTGCATGATGAGGTTGTTGCTATGTTTCGGGCACAGCTGCCAGAGATGTTTGGGTCTATTAAGACCACTATGGTTGAGTACTTTGATGAGCGTTACGCAGCCCTTGCAGAGACGGCTGCCGCAGCAGCTGCATCATTTGTATACGCGGCAGGGTGAGGAGCTAGTAGGGGGTTCCAGTACCGAGACTTCGATAACACGAAGCCCCCTACTTTTGATGGGACGCAAGATCCCATCAAGGCTATGAGGTGGGTCTCAGATGTGGAGGGGTGTTTCTTTATCTGCTCGTGTCCTACTGAACAGAAGGTCCGGTATGCTCTGAACCTGCTAAGGTCTGGGGCTAAGGACTGGTGGAGACTGGTGACTGGGTTGTACATTGATGATCAGAGAGTTGCTATTACTTGGGAGCATGTAACAGCCCAAAATCTCAAGTATTGCTAAGTTGCATTTTGGGGGTGTTTTGAAGGGGAGACTCGGCGAGTTGGAGCCAGACTCGCCGAGTAGGGTCGCAGACTTGGTCGCGGGTTCGCGACTGGACTCGACGAGTCCAGATATAGACTCGGCGAGTCGACGCTGTTCAGCGGAAACCCTAACCGTTCAGTATTGGGTCGTATATAAGGGTTATTATGCCGTCATTTCACGACCTTTGATCAATTGGGAAGAACCCTAGGCGACTGGGGCGGCTAGAGCAAGCTTGAAGGCCATTGGTGACCTTGAAGGAATTGTTGTGCAAGGAGGAGAAGGGTTCTAGCTAAAGGAACTGCAGGGAGTTCGAGTTCTGAAGTTTGGGGACATGGAAGGTACATCATTCAGGTAATAATTCGGGTTACATTCTCCTATGATTGATGTGTATATAGATTTAGGGTTTATGGAACCCATTTGGAGTCTAGATGGATGGTTGTGTTGTTATTCAACGTTTATAACCTTGTATTAGGACCCTTAGAGGTCCAGAAGGTCCCATGTTTGTATATTCGAGAATATATGTATCTCAGGAAGCAGTTCGATCGACTGCATGGCGTAGACTCGCCGAGTCGGATGATCAGACTCGGCGAGTAGCTTGAAGATTCACTGGGACTCGCCGAGTTTGTTCTTCAGACTCGACGAGTAGAGTCGGGGTGGCCCCGCGATTCTTCCACGAGGACCTCGTCGAGTCAAGAGGGATACTCGACGAGTAGAAAGGGATCATTCAGGAATTGGTGAGAACGACTAGACTCGCCGAGTCGCCAGGGTACTCGCCGAGTCCAGTCGAGATGGCCGTTGAACAGAGTTGACCTGTGTGTGATGTCTTAGAATCAGTTAACGTGGAAGATAGAAGTAATAATAAGAGATATATGATGATACAGGGAGCTTGTAGCTCGGAGGATCAAGTGCAAGAGATTTCAGGAGTTGCTATCTTCCAGTGTCCGCGAGGTGAGTCTTCTCACTATACTGTACCCGGAAGGGTTTGATTGTGTGACCGGAAGGTCGAACATGTTATGCGTTATGTAATTATAATGTAAATGAAAGTTAGAAGCTACGTGAGATATGCATGTTTATATGGGCCGGAAGGCAAAGTGTTATGTGACAGAAAGGTCAGGTCGATATATGATATATGTGCTTTATGTGTTAGAGTAAATGTATTATGTGTTATATATGTGTATGGGCCGGAAGGCGATTACCTTATGGGCCGGAAGGCAAATATCTTATGGGCCGGAAGGCGATTATCTCATGGGCCGGAAGGCGTTGTGCAGTGGACCGGAAGGTCAGGGCCTGGAAAGGCGTATTTGTGTAAGGTGTATATTGGGGAACTCACTAAGCTTCGTGCTTACAGTATTTATGTTATGTTGTTTCAGGTTCTTTCAGTAACGCGGAATGGCATCGGCTCGATTGTACACACCGAGGAAAGAGTTGTATTTTGGAGGATCCTGGTTGTCTATTCAAATGAAAATGGGACTATGTTTTGTAATTCGAATATGAATAAGATTTTAAACAAGTGTTTTAATATTAAATTGATTATTTAAATGAAAAATTTTGCTTTGAAAATCACGGTGTTACAATTGGTATCAGAGCCTTGGTTTGAGGGATTCGGACGCGCCTACGGGTGAATCTGGACTCAAACTGAGGAATTAAGGAAAAGGTTTTCAAATAAATAGTTTTCTAAAAGTGAATAAGAGTTCAAAGAGAAAGCAAGAAAGAGCAGTGTGTACAATCAGCCAGAGCCAACCGGTGATTTCCCAAAATACCCTTACTTTTGTATTATGCAATGTCTATTATGCACTTTATGAGATATTATTGCATGCTAGAGACAGGCTAGGTATTTCATATCTTAGTACTAGAGTGGCCTGATTTGTGATGCCTTAGTCTAGGGTTTGCTGTTATATGTGCGTTATGCTTTTGTGTGTATGTGATGAGTGAGAGTATCTAGTTAGAACGCACAAGGGGTAAAGCTACGGGGTACAGAGGTACTTCCGAGGATGAGCTGAGAAGGTGGAGCTACCACAGATGGGGAGTCCTATGTATGCTTCAATGCTCGAATGCTGCTTGCTTTGTGCTTTGTGGAGTTATCGATGATGGGAGTCAGCTACTAAGCGAGTATGACGATACTCAGGAGGTAGATGGCTGGCATCATTAGGAACTCTTCAGCAGCTGATAGCAAAGAAGTGGGAGGACAGCGGAAGGGACTAGGGAGTAAACCTAGCCAGATGAGTGCGCTGGTAGAGTAGAGGATTTCGTTGGAAAGCGAGCACGCGCGATGAGATGGGTGAAAGAGCAAGTTTATCAGCTACTTAGGAACTCTGGGATGGTCCGTGTGGAAAGTATGGGTAGATGTGGCAGGTAGTATGGGCCCGTACTACTGAAAGCAGAGGACCCATACTTGATACAGGGGGCATTCTGAAGGTCCTAAGGAACAGATTGAGGAGTGATGTTATGGTTCGAATACCATACATCGGAGCGGATACAGAGTGATGTTATGGTCAGGGCACCATACATCGGAACAGATTGAGATAGATGTTGTGGTCCGAGTGCTATACATTGGAGCAGATTGAGGAGTGGTGCTATGGTTCAGGTACCATACACCGAAGCATGTTGAGGAGGGATGTCATGGGATGAGTACCATGGTTCGTAGTGGATGATGCTTGTGGCTATCTTGTTATCCGGTTATCGATCGGACGAGCACGAGCGAGCGGGATGCGAGGATTCGCGAGATCCTGCGTGATGAGGTTGCTGCATTGTTGCGGGCTGAGTCGCCAGAATTGTTTGGGTCGATCAGGACCACTATGATTGAAGTAGTTTGATGAGCGATATGCGGCTCTCGCAGAGACGGCTGTCGCGGCAGTTACAGCGGCTGTAGCAACGGTAAAGAAAGGGGCTAGTCGGGGTTTTCAGTAGCGGGACTTCTATTATGCGAAGCCTCCCACATTCGATGGAGTTCAGGACCCGATTGTTGCTATGAGATGGTTATCAGACATGGAGGGGTGTTTCTCCACGAGTTTATGCCCTGCTGATCAGAGGGTGAGGTGTGCTCAGAACCTATTGAGGCTCGGGGCGAAGGATTGGTGGAGATTGACTACGAGGTCATTTTCCGATGCGAAGAGGGCTGCGGTTTCATGGGATCAATTCAGAGGGATGTTCAGTACTCGCTATGTTCCGCGGGATGAAAAGGAGAAATTGGCTCGGAAGTTCCTTGAGCTGAAGCAGGATTTGGAGTCGGTGACTGAGAGCACCGGGATGTTTATTGAGAGGGCGATGTTTTGCCCTGAGTTCGCTTCGGAGCAGGCTCAGATGTCCCGATATCCGAGTATGCTCAAGGGGGGGGGGGGGGGGTATCAGACAGTTCGTGTCTGCGCAGAGGCGCGAGACCGTGTTGGTATCGCAGGAGGCCGCCATGTGGCGTGAGTTAGAGGTTGAGTTGCAGTTGCGTGAGATGAGGCAGGCCCCGATGCAGTCGTAGTCGGCGCCGAAACGGTCCATGACCGTAGACGTTAGAATGGGGGATCGGAGCGGTCACACTTGTGGGAAGTGTGAGAGAGATGGCACCGGAGCTTGTTGGTCCAGTGGTGCATGCCGCAAGTGCGGAAAGGAGGGGCACGGTGCACGGGATTGTCGGCAGTCAGTGCCAATTCGGGATTTCAGGATTTGTTATCAGTGTCGGCAGGTTGGACATTTGAGGGTCAACCGTCCACAGTTTCCTGCAGGACCGGTGCAGGCTCTAGCATCGGCCACCTTGAGGAGTTCAGGAGGAGGACAGGATGGAGCAGAGCCCAAGGGCTCAGGGTCGTGCTTATCGGCTTGCGGCAGAGGGAGACGGAGCAGTGCCGGAGGCAGCTGCGGGTATGATGCTCTCTTGATGTCTTGATTAGCTTGCGTTGATTGTGGCGTATTGTTTGTGCTGGTGTCTGGTGTGGACTTCGATGCGGTATTCGTTGTGTCGTGGGTTTGGTTATGGGTTATTGCTTGGGAATTCCGTTGGTCATCGTTCGTGAGGGTTGATAGTGGAGATGCGGCACTGGGTTGAATGTCGGGTAGCATCTGCAGTTGTGGAGTGGATAATTGAAAGATCGGATTCTTTTGAGCGGATTGATCAGGGAGGAGATGTGTTTTGCTGAGGGTTGCTTACGCTTGTGGGAAGCAGTCAGTGGGTAAATGTTCTCTTTGTGCAAGATGGTTCTGAAAGGTCGTTAATGACGATCGGTGGCAGTTAGTCAGTGCTTTAGTGGGGGAGAATTGTAAAATTCTCCGGGAGATCGATGAGTATGTGAGGGTGCTTAGCTGTTGGGATTCAGCAGTGTTTGTCAGCGCAAAGTATAGGCCGACGAGAGCGAGTGTTGGGTATGCGGGGCGAGATACAGACCTAGGGCATTTGATTGTGGAGGCCTGAGAGGAGGCCGGGATCAAGCTTGAGTAAGTAATCGGAATTTTGCGATCAGAGTATTGGTACGTTTGAGGTACATGATGGGTTGTACTGCATTAATCCCACGGGATTATGTTATGCATGTTTCTAGAGCTGGAACCGGAAGGTTCCCAGAGTTAGAACCTGAGGGTTCGCAGAGTTTGGGTGTACGGACCCACAGAGATATAGCCTCGAGTGGCTAGTATGTGTTATGAGAGTCGGTCCAGTCATACTGGAGACTCTGTTGGTATTGCTGGATTGGTTTGAGATTTGCGGATCGTGTATGTTGCAGTGTGATTGCATTGGAAGGTCTGGCCCCAGGTTATTGATCTTGTTTAGCGGAGGCAGTGATTTTGATGAGTGGAGAGAGTGCATGGGATTGAGAGCCCCTGCAATGAGAACCAGAGTATGTGAATAGCAGTTACGCAAAAAGGGTGGTGTCGCTTGGGGCGAGCACCGTGGCACCGGTTGGAGTGGCATTATGGTCAAGAGGGTTCCGTGGAAAAGGAAGAGGAAGGTATGTAACTCCGAAGGGGGTGCAAGTTCACGAAAGTGAAAGCTGCAGAGCAGAGTTATGGTTAGAGTATTTCGAGTATGGTTTTGAGCATCGTGTTCGCGGCAGTGGAGTAGGAACCCATCTGGTTGGGATGTCTGTGGAGGCTCAGAAGGGATGCATGGAGAGAGAAAATTTTAAATTCTCAGTGTGAATCTGATCAGAGTGTAGGGTGGATGTAGTGGTTCATCTTGAGAGATGTTCGAGGATATCACCAGTGTATCGGGTCTTTCCACCTGCGGGTGTTGGGACTAGTTCAGTATGTGTACGTAGTGGCAAGGGGAGAACTTGTGAGAGTTGCTCTGAGAGTGAGAATGGATCTCTCAGTCGGTCCGGAATGGACAAAGTGGGCTTTGGATTGGGGATCCGGTGGTTCATGGTTTCCTAACCCCTATTGGTCGAGTGATTGTTGGGATTCAGAGCAGGTTCAGCAGATGAGACAGAGGTTGTTGACCGCCCAGAGCCAACAGGAAAGTTATGCGGACAGACGCCGGTCCGAGCTTGAGTTTCAGGTCGATGACTTAGTACTCCTGAAGGCCTCTCTTTGGAGAGGAGTGATTCGATTCAAGAAGAGGGGCAAGTTGGAGCCCCGGTACATTGGGCCTTTTCATGTGATTGCGGGGGTAGGCCGGGTGGCCTAACGGTTGGAGTTGCCCGTGGATTTGAGACAAATCCATGATATTTCTTTTCATGTGTCGCAATTGAGGAAGTATGTAGCCGATGAGTCGGCAGTGTTTCCATTAGAAGACATTCAGGTGGATGCAAGCCTGAAGTATGCCGAGAAGCCAGTAGTCATCAGAGAACGGAAGATCGAGGCTCTAAGGAGCAAGAGGATACCTCTGGTGTTAGTTCAGTGGCAGCATCCGGAGCTAATTTCAGAGTGAGACTTCGAGGGCGAAGTCTGATTCTAGTGGGGGAGAATTGTAACAGCCCAAAATCTCAAGTATTGCTAAGTTGCATTTTGGGGGTGTTTTGAAGGGGAGACTCGGCGAGTTGGAGCCAGACTCGCCGAGTAGGGTCGCAGACTTGGTCGCGGGTTCGCGACTGGACTCGACGAGTCCAGATATAGACTCGGCGAGTCGACGCTGTTCAGCGGAAACCCTAACCGTTCAGTATTGGGTCGTATATAAGGGTTATTATGCCGTCATTTCACGACCTTTGATCAATTGGGAAGAACCCTAGGCGACTGGGGCGGCTAGAGCAAGCTTGAAGGCCATTGGTGACCTTGAAGGAATTGTTGTGCAAGGAGGAGAAGGGTTCTAGCTAAAGGAACTGCAGGGAGTTCGAGTTCTGAAGTTTGGGGACATGGAAGGTACATCATTCAGGTAATAATTCGGGTTACATTCTCCTATGATTGATGTGTATATAGATTTAGGGTTTATGGAACCCATTTGGAGTCTAGATGGATGGTTGTGTTGTTATTCAACGTTTATAACCTTGTATTAGGACCCTTAGAGGTCCAGAAGGTCCCATGTTTGTATATTCGAGAATATATGTATCTCAGGAAGCAGTTCGATCGACTGCATGGCGTAGACTCGCCGAGTCGGATGATCAGACTCGGCGAGTAGCTTGAAGATTCACTGGGACTCGCCGAGTTTGTTCTTCAGACTCGACGAGTAGAGTCGGGGTGGCCCCGCGATTCTTCCACGAGGACCTCGTCGAGTCAAGAGGGATACTCGACGAGTAGAAAGGGATCATTCAGGAATTGGTGAGAACGACTAGACTCGCCGAGTCGCCAGGGTACTCGCCGAGTCCAGTCGAGATGGCCGTTGAACAGAGTTGACCTGTGTGTGATGTCTTAGAATCAGTTAACGTGGAAGATAGAAGTAATAATAAGAGATATATGATGATACAGGGAGCTTGTAGCTCGGAGGATCAAGTGCAAGAGATTTCAGGAGTTGCTATCTTCCAGTGTCCGCGAGGTGAGTCTTCTCACTATACTGTACCCGGAAGGGTTTGATTGTGTGACCGGAAGGTCGAACATGTTATGCGTTATGTAATTATAATGTAAATGAAAGTTAGAAGCTACGTGAGATATGCATGTTTATATGGGCCGGAAGGCAAAGTGTTATGTGACAGAAAGGTCAGGTCGATATATGATATATGTGCTTTATGTGTTAGAGTAAATGTATTATGTGTTATATATGTGTATGGGCCGGAAGGCGATTACCTTATGGGCCGGAAGGCAAATATCTTATGGGCCGGAAGGCGATTATCTCATGGGCCGGAAGGCGTTGTGCAGTGGACCGGAAGGTCAGGGCCTGGAAAGGCGTATTTGTGTAAGGTGTATATTGGGGAACTCACTAAGCTTCGTGCTTACAGTATTTATGTTATGTTGTTTCAGGTTCTTTCAGTAACGCGGAATGGCATCGGCTCGATTGTACACACCGAGGAAAGAGTTGTATTTTGGAGGATCCTGGTTGTCTATTCAAATGAAAATGGGACTATGTTTTGTAATTCGAATATGAATAAGATTTTAAACAAGTGTTTTAATATTAAATTGATTATTTAAATGAAAAATTTTGCTTTGAAAATCACGGTGTTACAGAGCAGTTCAGGGAAATGTTCTGCACTCGATACATTCCTCGGATTAAGCGGGAACGATTGTCACAAGAGTTTTTGAGTTTGAGGCAGGATGAGGAGTCGGTGACGGAGATTACCCGGATGTTTACAAAGAGGGCAATGTTCTGCCCAGAGTTTGCTTCCGAGCAGGCTCAGATGACCCGATATCTGAGCATGCTCAAGACTGACATCCGTCAGTTTGTGTCTACCCAGCGATGTGATACTCTTCTGGAGTTACAGGAGGCCGCTAGGCAACGTGAGTTGGAGATTGAGCTGCAGTTGAGGGAGCAGCGACAAGCCCCGGCACAATCGCAGTTGGCGCCTAAGCGGTCTAAGACCGCTGACTCTAGGATCGGGAGTCAGTAAAGCCGCATTTGTGGAAAGTGCGGAAAGGGTCATTCTGGGGTATGTCGAGCTGGTAGTGGGTCCCATAGGTGTGGCAAGAAGGGGCATTATGCGAAGGATTGTTGCTAGGCCACCCCGGTTCCGGGTATGAGGTTATGCTACCACTGTGATCAGGTTGGCCATGTGAAGGCCAACTACTCATTGCTAGCCGCCAAGCTGGCGCAGGTTCCAACGCCAGCTACATTGGGGATTGCTGATGGGAGGCCAGCTAAGGCCGAGCCTCTAAAGGCTCAGGGGGTGCATTCCAGCTTACGGTAGAGGAGGCTAGGGCAGCACCGGATGTGGTTTTTGGTATGTTTCTATCATTCATCTCATTAATTATATATGTGTTATGCTATCTGTTTTACCTGTGTTTAGGTATGTTTTTAGTAAACTCCTTTCCTGCTTTGGTTTTATTAGACTCGGGGGCGAGTCGGTCTTTCGTATCTCAGGATTTTAGTAAGGACTTTAGTGTGCCAGTAAGCGAGCTAGAGTTTCCGTTACGAGTCTCCATCGCCAACGAACACAGAGTTTCTGCTTCTTCGGTCTATCGAGGATGCGAGTTGGGGATCTTCGGAGTATCCTTTCTGATAGACTTGATTCCTATTCCCATGGGGGAAGTGTGTGTGATTGTGGGGATGGATTAGCTTAGCCGATTCAGTGTTATGATAGATTGTGAGGGCCAACAGGTGGTAGTTCAAACCCCAAGTGGGGGAGAACTGATGGTATACGGCGAGGGCACTAGAGTGGGATCAGGGTTTTGTTCAGCTGCCAGGGCTCGGCAGTATATTCACCATGGGTGTACAAGTTTTTTGGCATATGTAGTAGATACGCGAGCCAGGGACCAAATTTCAGTTTCAGAGATTCCAGTAGTCAGGGAGTTTGCAGATGTGTTTCTGGAAGATTTGCTAGGGATACCTCCAGAGAGGCGGGTCAAGTTCTGGATCGACCTAGTGCCGAGTGCGGCTCTTATTGCCAAGGCGACATACCGGTTTGTGCCACCCGAGATACATGAGCTATCGTTACAACTGTAGGAACTGTTGGGCAAACAGTTCATTCGACCTAGCAGTTCTCCATGGGTAGCACTGATCCTCTTCGTCGGGAAGAAGGACAGTTCGCACAGGATGTGCATTTATTATAGGGAATTGAACAAGTTAACGGTGAAGAACCATTATCCACTCCCGAGGATAGATGATCTCTTTGATCAGTTGCATGGTGCATCTTGGTTTTCCACTATAGACTTGAGTTCGGGATATCATCAGGTACGGGTCGGAGAGGAGGATGTAGAGAAGACCGCGTTTCGGACTCGTTATGGTCATTACAAGTTTGTGGTAATGTTGTTTGGGCTCACCAACGTGCCGACAGTGTTCATGGATCTGATGAATCGGGTCTGAATACCAATGCTTGATCACTCGGTCATTGAATTTATTGATGATATCTTGGTATATTCCAAGACTCAGGAGTAGCACGAGGAGCACCTCAGGGATCTATTGGGAGTTCTGAGACGAGAACGGCTGTATGTTAAGTTCTCAAATAGTGAGTTTTGGTTACGAGATGTCTAATTCCTCGGACATCTCATTAATCGGGAGAGGATTCTGGTCGATCCGGCCAAAATCAAGGCAGTCATGCAGTGGGAGGTGTCAAGATCTCCATCGGATATCAAGAGTTTTCTGGTTTTAGCAGGGTACTACCGGAGATTTATTAGGGATTTCTCCAAGATTGCAGTACCCCTCACTCGTCTGACAAGGGAGGGGGTGGATTTCCAGTGGGGCCCTGAGCAGCAAAGGGAATTTGAGACCCTCCATATTCGTTTGTGTGAGGCTTCAGTTTTGACTCTCCTGGAGGGAGTTGAGGATTTTGTGGTGTTTTGTGATGCATTCATCACATGCTTGGGGGCAATCCTCATGCAGAGAGGACGGGTGATAGCTTATGCATCGAGGCAGCTGAAGCCGCATGAGACGAGATGCCCCACGCATGATTTAGAGTTGGGAGCAATGGTGTTCGCTCTCAAGATATGGAGACATCACCTATATGGGGTCTGTTGTACCATATACACGGATCACAAGAGCTTAAGACATATTATGGATCAGCCAAACCTGAACATGAGGCAGCATAGGTGGCTGGACGTAGTCAAGGACTATGATTGCGAGATCCTTTACCATCCAGGTAAAGCGAATGTGGTGACGGACGCCTTGAGCCACAAGTCAGCTGGGTCTTCCATCCCGACGATATGTATGAGGATAGTAGTGGACTCTCCGCTTGTAGATTTTATTAGAGATGCTCAAGTGGAGGGCATGCGGCCAGAGAACTGGAAATTGGAGAGGATCGAGGGTGAGAACACCCGTTTTGTGCAGGATAGCCGAGGATTGTTGACCCAATATGGTTAGGTATGGGTTTCCATGTTTGGTGGGGTCAGACAGACAGTTATGGAGGACGCCCATAAATCTCATTTTTCTATTCACCTGGGGGCCACCAAGATGTATCGGGATTTGAGTTTGAGCTACTGGTGGCCGTGCATAAATTGAGAAATCGCTTGGTATGTTGAGAGGTGCTTGACGTGTAGGATGGTCAAGGCTGAGCACCAGAGACTGTACGGTATGTTGTAGCCCCTGGAGATTCTCATGTGGAAATGGGAACAGATCACGATGGATTTCATTACCAAACTGCTGAGGACGGCTAAGGGGTTCGACGCCATATGGGTCATCGTGGATCGATTGACCAAGAGTGCTCATTTCTTGGCTATTCGGGAGAGTTCGTTGGCCAAGAAGTTGGCCGACGTGTATGTTCGCGAGATCGTTGCTCGCCATGGGTCCTGGTCTCCATTGTTTCTGACCGAGATGTTAGATTTGTCTCCTATTTTTGGCAGAAGTTCCACGAGGAACTGGGAACAGGACTACATTTTAGTACAACATTTCATCCACAGACAGACGGTCAGAGCGAGCGGACCATTCAGTCCCTCGAGGATATGTTGAGGTCGTGTGTTATTGACTTTGGTAGGAGTTGGGATTCCCACCTACCACTTGCAGAGTCCACCTACAACAACAACAATCATTCCATCATTGGCGCCCCGCCTTTCGAGCTGTTGTAAGGGCAGAGATGTCGCACCCCGGTCTGTTGGGGTGAGGTTGGGCACAGAGTCATGGGCTAGACGGAGGTGGTTCTGTAAACCACCAAGAAGATCCGACAGATTAGGCAGCGATTGCAGACCGCTTAGAGTTGGCAGAAGAGTTACGCCGACAGACGCTGATCTGAGTTAGAATTTTAGGTGGGTGATATGGTACTCCTAAAGGTCTCACCCTAGAAGGGCGTCATTCGCTTTAGGAAGAGGGGGAAACTAGGTCCCCGTTACATTGGGCCGTTCAAGATCATTGATAGGGTTAGCAAGGTGGCATACATGTTAGAGCTATCGGAGGAGCTTAGTCGGATCCACAGCACTTTCCACGTTTCGCAATTGCAAAAGTGCATTATAGATCAGGAGGTAGTTGTAACTCCCCGATTCTCAGTTATTGCTTGTATAAGATTTTTTGGGTTAAGCTCTACTCAACGAGTTAGTTGACCTACTCATCGAGTAGCAGCGGGATGGGATTGCAGGTTAAGTGACCTACTCGGCGAGTAGGAGCTGGCGGTGGAAACCCTAAAGCCCGGGGTTTGCACTTCTATTTAAAGGAGCCTTAGCCTCCTTTGGCCTCTTTAAAGTCTTTGAGAGCCTCCTTAAACCCTAATTCGTGTTTGTGTGCCTTGGTGTGGTGTTGAAGCTTGAAAAGAGGATATTGGAGGAAGAAAGCTAAGAGTGCAAAGGAAATTGAAGCAAGGAAGGAGTGGGAGGTCGGATTTACCTCAGCAAGCATCCTTTGGAGGTATCAAAGTGCCATTTCTACTTCCCTTTTTTCCTTTTGTTGAGTTCTAGGGTTTTTATGGATTTTTAAGTTGGTATGATGAGTTATGAGCTAGATCTGAAGTTGTAACTTCAGATCTGGACCCTCCTTGGATTTAAGAAGCATAAAGTTACAGTCTTGGTTGTGATTAAGGTCCCTCTTGAGCATGAAGTTCCATTAAGAACTTAGAATAGACGTTTGGAGCCTTTAAGGCCATGCATGCACGTAAAGTTTGCAACTTTATGTGATAAGCATGCCCTAGAAGCTTAGATCTGTGATTTGGAGCCGTTGCATGGCTCAAAACAAGTCTGTATGGAAAGAGGACTGAATGGACTCGGCAAGTTGCAAGGTTGACTCGGCGAGTCATATGAAGATGGCTGGAAACTCGACGAGTTGGATGAACAACTCGGCGAGTCCGATGAAGATCGCCATAAGACTCGACGAGTTGAAGAACAACTTGGCGAGTCGGATGAGTTTTCTCTTGGATATGTATGAGTGTGTATCCGTCGAGTTGCAAGGAGGGAACTCGACGGGTGGCCTTAAAGTTCGAACGAGAATCAAAGGAACTCGACGAGTCACCCCGATGACTCAGCGAGTTGGTTTGTACTTTAGAGAACTCGGCGAGTACCCAAGGGTACTCGACGAGTTAAGGTCAACATGGACTGTTGACTTTGAATAAGAACTTTGACTTTGACCATGGGTTAACTAGTGGATTATGGGGTACCTTATAAGGTTAAGGACTCATGAGTATATTGTACTATGATGATAGGTGGTGGAGCCCGTGTCAAGTGATCCGAGAGTTGGAGTTTACCCTTCGTGTCGACATCTGCGATGTGAGTTATCCTGACTATATCGATAGGGTCTACGGCACCAAGGTCGGCCCTTTAATTGTTATTGTTATGGTATGTTGCATGTGGTTATGATTTGTTAGTTCGGAATCGAGGTAGATAGTATGTTATGCTTTTATGATCCGTAGGGATTGGTGTGTTAGTAACCTGATAGGTCGGTACTCTAGTTACAGGAGAATTCTATGATTGATGATCAGTGTGACAGATATGTTTGATGTTTATATATTTATGTATATGATAGTATGCGCACATGGTTATTTGCTTGTGGCGGGGTTGAGGCGGTCCTGCTTTGTTCTGAAGGCCAATATCCCCTATGAGCAGACCGGGGGGGACTGTAGGCCCACGTGGCGGACCATTCATACCGAAGGCTCGGGATGGATTCAGACAGACTGTAGGCCCGGTAGAGCGGTCCAGTCAAGCCGATGGCCGAGTATGCATGTTGACCGAATTGATTATTACTGTTGTGGTATTGTCAGTGTGGTATTGGTATTTTGGGGGCAGCTCACTAAGCCCTTGGGCTTACAGTTTTCAGTTTCGCTCCTCATCCTTATGTTATGATTTTTGGGACAATCCGATGGAAAATGATTTGAAAACATTTTGTAAACAATGCTATGTGGTTTTTTATTTATGATTGAAAAAGTTTAAATTTGACGTAAAATTTATGGTTTTTACAGCGGTGGTGTCGTTGGATGATATTCAGGTCGATGAGCGTCTAAATTACGTGGAGAGGCATGTTGCCATACTGGAGAGGAAGACAAAAAAAATTCAGAACAAGGATATACCTTTGATGAAGGTACATTGGGAGCATCGAAAGGGGTCTGAGTGGACGTGGGAGACGGAGGCTGAGATGCGAGAGCACTATCCATAGTTGTTCACCGCAACGGACTTCAAGGACGTAGTCTAGTTCAAGTGGGGGAGAACTGTAACGCCCCCATTCTCAGGTATTATTATTATGGCTTTAATTTTGAAGTTTCAAGGTCTAATCGACGAGTTTGATGCCCTAACTCGTTGAGTAGCAGCAGGATGGGCCACGAGTTAAGTGACCAACTCGCCAAGTTGGAAGAGTGAGTCGACGAGTTGGAGCTGGAGGGTGAAACCCTAATTTCCGGGGTTTTGCACCCTATTTAAGGATTCATTAGCCTCCTCTTAGTCCCTTACAACCTCCAGAGAGTCCAACAAACTTTATTCCATGTGTGAGCTTCATTTGAGTGTTTTTGAGCTTTGAAAGGAGGAATTTGTGAAGGAAGCTTGAAGGTCAAGTAACTAGCAACAAGAAACCTAGGGGTGTTCGTTTGGATGGATCGGTTTGATCCGATCCAATCAAGTAAATCCAAATTGATTTCGGTTTTCAAACACATGGATCCGAATTGTCCAAACTAAATTCAAATCCGATCCGATCCGATCCAATTACAATTCGGTTGGATCGGTTTTTATAATTCGGTTTTCAAAAACCGAAACATTTTAAAACGATATATAATTATAATATTATCCAACTTTACATGAGAAGCAAAAACAAATAATTTATTTGTGATTTGAAATTTATAAACAACTAATAAGAAGATATATTATAGTTAAATATTTTATAAATACAAAACTTTTGAGAGAAATGCATATTAATGTTATTTTTATCGGGTGAAACATTTTGAACATATTTGAAAAAATAAATTACAAAATTAATAAATAATTATAGATATATATATTTTAAATAGATAAATAATAAATGTTTATTCGGTTTTTTTGGACTATTCGGTTCTTATTTTATAAACCAAAACCAATCCGAAATCCAAAATAATAATTCGGTTTTGTTGAAAACCAATCCAAAAATCCGAATATCCGAACCAAATAGTCCAATCCAAATTGTCCAATTGGATAATTCGGTTTTATCCGAATAGTGAACAGTCCTAAAGAAACCCGTGTGGATCTACAAATCCTGCCTTAGTTAGCTTCATTTTGAGGTATCAATTCGTGATCTTGGCATTATTTCCTTCTAAATCTCATATGGGTGAAGTTAGGGTTTTGCTTTGAAATGGAGTTACTATGGTGTATAAGCTCGATCTGAAGTTGCAACTTCAGATTTGAACCCTCCGTGGGATTTAGGTTCATACAGTTTCTAGCTTGGGCATGTATGAAAACCCTATTTTTGTTAAACGCCATTTCAAGTTGGATTCGGCATTATGAACCATTAGAGCCTTGCATACACGTAAAGTTTGAAAATTTATGTGACAAGTACGTCCTAGGAGCTTAGATCTACAATATAGAGTCTTTGCATGGCTTAAAAAACACATGTATGGATAAAGACCCATGGGAACTCGGCGAGTTGCAAGGTCGACTCGGCGAGTCCTATGAGGATGGACTTAGGCTCAACGAGTCCTATGAGAAATTCGGTGAGTCCGATGAAGAATGTCATAAACCCAGTAAGTCTGATGAAGATTTCCTTAGGATCGGCGTGTCAAATGAGTGACGCGACGAGTTGGTAAATTATATAAGGAACTCGGTGAGTAGCTGAGGGTACTCAACGATTTGAGGTCAACATGGACTGTTGACCTTGACAATTGACTTTGACTTTGAACAAGGGTTGACCAGTTGACTTCTAAGAGCGTTTTGGTAAATAGGATAATTATAGCAAAGGTCTTTGAGGAATATAGGTGTTGGAGTTGGAGATACATTTGGAGGAGTTTGACATTACTTTATAATCTACTTACGAAGTTAGTTACCTCACTTTACTAAGGGGTCTAAGGCACCAAGGTCGGCCCATTGAATATGTTATCCTAGCAGTGTTATTATGTTGAGTATGAAGTTAGTGTTGCATGCTAGCGGTTATGCCAGTTAGGTAGATCTGTAGGACTACCTGTTTTGTTATATGATTATTTGCATGCTCAGTGGTTATGATATATGTTGATATACTATGTGGGATGGGTTGAGGTAATACTGCTCCGTGCGGTAACCAACAAACCCGGGAGCATTCCAGATACGATCTGAGGGAGACTCGTACTGTGGGCTCGATAGCAAGCCAGATGTGGGTTGTGGGCCCAAAAGGCAATCCAGACTCACATTGTGGGCCCAGGGGTAATCCAGCCTGTAAAGTTGTGCATCCATTGCATGTTGTTTAGTTTGTTATGTCAAGATATTGTTGATATGGTTATGTGGATTGTATGTGTATCGGTATTTTGGGGGAACTCACTAAGTTGTGGACCCCTGCGTACTCCCTTGGTACGCCCCACGTACTAGGGTTCCTTGCAAAACCCTAAATATTCCTGATGATGGCAATTAGCTACACCTAATTTTAAATTTATAACCTAACTACTTAACTAACTAAAATGCACCTAGGCAGTGCACCTAGTCAAATTATAGAATAGTTTGAGTAAGTCGGGTGTCAATCACATGGAACGGTTTTAACTAATTAATCTACCTACTATTAAATTAACCTAATTTCTAATAAAGGAAGGGGTTTTGTCTAATTTTACAAGTTTAGAAAAACTTAATTCTTTAACACAAATTTAATCAATAAACAAAACACTTCTGTTAGTTCGAATCCACTTTCCCTCAATGGTTTATAAATTAGTTATGACAATTACTGTTGGTTACCAATTAAGATAGTATTAGCAATTCAGTTCTAAATTTACTAACATTAATTAATTCATGTAAGTCTATGTATGGTCACACAATAGTTAACATAGAATCAATTATTGAATATGATTGGAGCCATGTAAGATTGATTTGGAAAACACACTTACAGTCATAATATGAGTTCTCTAGCACAACTTAATTCAATAGTTCAATTACTTATCTATGATTGGTTTGATCTTAGCTCTAATAAACTAGTGTTCACTGAATTATTAGGTATTCAAATTCATGCAGCTTCATATTCACTAACGACACATAACAAGAATTTAAAGCAATCAAACATTAAATCAAACATGCTAGGTTCAATCAATCAAACACAAGTCATAACCAACAAGTAAATTCAAATCTAAAGTATTAATACCATGAGTTCCAGCTTCATCTAGCTAACAGAAGCAACTAGATTTAGTTGGACATTCTAGCAAATAAACAATCACAAGTCATATTTAAAAGCATGCTAAATGTACCAATTCTAGAATCAATTTATGAACTTCTCTTCTCCCTTGGTGTTGAAAGCCAATTCCAGACCTCTTCTCCCTCTGAATTTTGTCTCCAGAAACCCTTCAAGTTGGCCAAAAGTCTCCCAAGTCGTAATGATTAAGAATATATATATAGTTATCCTAAAATTCGCTCTCACGTCGTGAATAAGTATAACTCACGACGTGAATTCAGTAGATATCCGTGTTCTACAAGGATTCCTCCTCCGCGATGTCTATCTTTTGGAATATTCGTACTCACGTCGTAAATCCTAAATATTCACGTCGTTAGTTTAGCTTTCACGTGGGTTTTCATTCTTTTAAGTCTTCATCTTCCAAAGTTCCATATTTTGACGCTTTTAGTCCCCTTTCTTCAAAATGTCTTTTATTTGGCTGCAATATATATATTAACCTTATAAGTACCATTATTCAATGTAAATAACCAAAATATTAATAAAAATATAGAGTAAATTACACAAATGGTCCCTATGGTATAGGGTAATTTGCACGTTTGGTCTCTAACTCGTTCTTTTAACTCGGAAGGTCCCTACTGTTTGTTTTTGTTATGCGTTTGGTCCCTGTCTAACCTAAGAAACTATATTTCCCTTGATTTTTTTAATTTATTTAATTAAACACACCTCCAACTCTACACCTCTCGCCTTACCTTACCTACCCCACCATTTTTCTCTATTTAAATAATAGTTTTTAAGGTATGACAGGGACCAAGCGTGTAACAAAAACAAACAATAGGGATCAAGCGCGTAACAAAACCAAATAGTAGGGACCTTCCGAGTTAAAAAAGTAAGTTATGGATCAAGTGTGCAAATTACCCCGAACCATAAGGACCATTCTTGTAATTTACTCAAAAATATAAGTAAATATTTCTTAAAAACATGCATAAATATGACAATTTCACTTTCGAAGGTCATAACTTCCTCGATCTAAGTTCATTTCCGATGAATTTTATATCCACGAAAAGGTGGCGAGAAGCTCTACACTTCTAGCAACCCATCATAGCCTTGAATTTCCCCAAACCAGACCCAAAATTCATAAAGGACCGGGATAACCAATTACGATTATGCCCTTGGGCTCCGAAACACCAACGAACACTCGGATCACTTAAACTTTAACATCCTCATCCAAAAATGACCAAAACCTTTCTTTCCCATGCTTCTAAGCCTTATGGTAATTGATGATCGGACCGCAACCCCGAATAATGAAGCGATTCGAAATCGGGTGTTACATAACCATAATCTCGATTTTAATGGAGACATCCCATAAAAATCATGATTATCTCTCTCTCTCTCTCTCGTGCTCTTTCTCTCTCTTTCTCTCTTTCCCTCTCTTTCTCTCTCTCTCGCTCTCTCTAACTGTTACATTTCTCGGCTTCTCTCATCATCTCCTTCCAATTCTTCGTAACTCACACACTCATTGCTTAAAGACGAAACAACCACTCATTCATTACTCACCCTCCTCTGACATCCTCATAAGGCAAACTCCGGTGCCCAATAGTCGCTCCGACAATGGCAGTCGCCTCCTCTTTCTCTCTCTTTTTCTCGATCTCACACTCTTTCCCTCACTCTTTAGTCGGACAAACACACGCTCACTCATTAATCTAGGGTTTTGGGTGATTAAATATGAAATATGTTGCATATACCAACAAAATGCGATTAAGGCCTCCCCCTCCTCCCATTGTCGTGGTGCAGGGAACAAGGAAACATGAGTTTTCCAAAATCGGCAGAAATAGTCCCTTAAGTTTAGATATTTGACATATTTAACCCATCTTTGGGTTTCTTCAACAAACCAAGTTTTGAAAATAGCATAATACCCCCTTGGACCTAGAAAGTATGTGCATCGATGCTAATGTTGATTGGCTCTTCAATTACATCGACCCATAAACGAGGCAATATGATCTCTTCATCCTTTGTCCAAACACGAGTCACTTTAGTGATGAAGTTTTGAAGAAGATGTAGAATAAAAATGTTAGGAGAATTGAATTACGAAAGTTTGAATATGATGTAAAATTAAAGAAGACGTTAGTATATATAGCAGTTAATGCAATTTTTAAAATTTGAAATTAAAAAAAAATGGTATTATTTTGAAAACTTGGATATTTTTTGAAAATATTGTATTTTTTGAAGTTATAATGTTCGTTAAAATGGTAATAAAAAAATACAACGTCTCCCTTATTGGCATACTCTCACCGAGTCGGACCACCGAACTCGGCATGCCAAGTTGGTGGTACGTTAAGGTTAGGGATGTTATTCGGGTCGGAACCGAACCGAACCGGACCGACCCGAATAAACCGAAAACCGAATAAGGGTAATTGTATGAACCGAAAACCGAACCAAATAAGCAATACGGGTTCAGTTCGATTCGGGTATTATTCGGTTCGGTTCGATTCCGGCCTGAATAACCCAAATAACATGTACAAGATAATTAAGGAGTCGAATAACCCGAGTAACCCGAATATTTTGTATTACTTTTGTAGCTTATGATTTCATAACAAAACTTTTAAAGAGACAAATTAAACACTAAAAAATAAACATCCAAAACACCCAAAATTCTATCTATAAGTATATAACCTGAATAACTTCATCAATATGGAATGAAACAAGTAAAATAACATATATGGTTGTTTTCATTAAATTCTCTTATTCAAGGTCAAAGTCCCTATTGCTTGGACTTATAGAAAAAAAAAATTAACTGTTAACATAGCACATTCTAATTTCAATTGATAACATACATAATAACACATTTAAAGATTGAGTAGTAGATTAACACATCCAATTTTCAATGAGTAACATACATAATAACACATTGAAAGATTGAGTAGTAGCTTAAGATACAAATTCTTACTTGTGTTTCTTGATTTGGAACCCAATTTTCCATGAATTGAATAGAGTAGAAACTAGAAAACAAGATGAGGAGATGATTCATAGAAGTTTGAAGTACGGAATTTGATCAAAAACTAATGCCGATCAAAGACTAATGTCGCAATGAGCAATTGTCGATAAAAAAATTTGTCGGAAGGAGCAATTCGCAATCAGCAACCGTCGATCAAACAAAATTGTCGCAATCATCAATATGGAAGTAGTCGACTCGATTTGGTGTAATAGGATAATCGATTTGGTGTATTAAGTGGGTAACGATCTTTGATTTGGTTTTTTGAGATCGATTGTGATGATCACATAACCGAATACGTAAATTGTGCAAGGGAAAAAAAACGACTCTTCATATTCAATTCGGTTCTTTGGACCGAATAAGCCCTTATTCGGGTAACCCGGACCGAATAACCCAGAAACCGAATAAGCTTTATATAGATACCCGAAAACCGAATTGAATTGCTTATTCGGGTTTAATTCGGTTCGGTTCTCGGTTCGGTTCGGATTTTCGGGCCAAATTCTCATCCCTAGTTAAGGTGTTTAACGAGGCCAGTTCGAGCCTTGTTTTACGCCCTCCATCCAACCTTAACAAATTTATTTGGGTTGTGTTATAAGTACACTTCCATTTATGAGGGTACACAAAAAGGGTACACACATTTTGGGGTATGTATACCAATTGACTTTTATTTACCAACTTTTAGCATGATAGAACGTGGTTCGATGCTGTGTCGTGTCAAGTAGGTTTGATCCCCAAAGCAACAATTCCAAGATCGGCTAGAAGCACTTTTCATGATAACTACGTATACCAACAACAAAACACAGACTCACACCCACCCCCTGATGAGAATTTCTAAGTGTTGGTGTTACGGCGGTGTTAACAAAGCACGACAACAATGTGCTCCCCTTTTTCCCTCGAATCCAACCCAATAAACCTTTTATGTGTTCCTCTTCATATTCAATTCCACCCCTCTTCCAAATCTCCTTCTTTAACTCCGATCCAAGTTCCTCGTCAATTTCGGCACCCTTAAACTACTACAACCTTCAAATTTCAACAATTTTGGTCTCTGTTTTGTATTGATAATCGGGTAATACTGCATTCCCTTTTTCAGTTTTTACAATGAAAGGTTTAGAGCTTTGGATGAGAGATTTAGTCGCATCATCCGGATCGCAACCGGAAATATTACCTGCGTCTACCAATTTTGTAAACGGTGGATTGTTTCTCGAAACAGGTAATGTTCCTTCGTCTATAGCGTCCTTTATTTCGGTACAGAACACTAGTTCTGTTGCACCGATTTCTTGTTCATTGAGTCGGCGGAGAAGTCGCCGGCGACATGGTCGAGTTGGGTTTTTGTCCGTGACCTTGTCGGTAAAAGATGGGGGTAGCGGCGAAGGGTTTTCCGGGGAATCTAGTCTTGTTTTGGGAGGGGAGGTTGAAGATGAGCAGAAAGGTTTGGAGGAAGAGGAAGTTAAGGTGAAGGTACAAAAACAAGGGGGTGCATTGAATACTACGAAGCATCTTTGGGCTGGAGCTGTCGCTGCCATGGTTTCAAGGTCTGTTCTTCACTCTAAATTGCTGTCGATTGGCATCGATTTCACTTTATCAACTGTGAACTTGATTTGGGTGTTTTCATAGTCGATAAATTTAGTTAATGGAGAAAACATGTTCACTATTTAATTAAGTGAGGTTAACCTTTCAAACATGGTAGAACATTTTTCTGACTAATATCTATGCTTTATGTCAACAAATTACATTATCATGAATAATTATTGCCCATATGACAAAGGGTAGGTTAAATGCTTGTTTTATATTTTTTCCACTTTATTTATGTAACAATGTCTCATTTTTTTTACAAATTGTATTTAGAACTTTTGTGGCTCCACTGGAGAGATTGAAGCTGGAATATATGGTTCGTGGGGAACAAAAACATCTTATTGATCTCATCAAATCAATTGCAGCGACTCAAGGGATTAAAGGGTTTTGGAAAGGAAATTTTGTGAATATTCTTAGAACAGCTCCATTTAAGGCAATCAACTTTTATGCTTATGATAAATACAGAAGTGAACTGTTAAAGCTAACTGGGAATCAGGAAACAACTAATTTTGAAAGGTTTCTTGCTGGTGCTGCTGCAGGAATTACCGCCACTATACTCTGCATACCCATGGACACAGTATGTTTGAATTTACCTTTTTGCCCTTTTTGTATTATAGCTTTTAGAATTTAGACCCCGTTTGTTATGCACAACACTACATTACAGAAATTGAACCCAAAAAGGTGGGATAGAATATAGATGCTCGCTTGTCTGTGCAAAAGACGTGAATGCCCTCCTTGTTCTCATCATTAAGTGTTTTTTGGATAAATGATATTTAAAAAAACTTTGAGAAAGTTATGGCGCACTTGCGAAATGAAAGGAAAAAAGTAAAGGGTTAATCTAAAAAAAGACATTATATTTTGTGTTTTTTCCGGATTGAACCTCAATTTTTTTTTTTGCCTGAAAAAGACCTTGTAGTTTTTCAGTTTTTCCGAGCTGGCCCTTTTAGTCATTTTTTTCCAAAAAAAATTGTAAAATGTGAGGGTTTTTTCGAGAAAAACCAAAAACATTGAGGGTTTTTTTGGAAGCATTTAGAAGGTTGAGGGTTTTTTTTCGGAAAAAAAAAAATATAAATACAAAGTTGAGGGCTTTTTCGGAAAAAAATGAAAAAATACAAGGTCTTTTTCAGGCAAAAAATAAATTTGAGGTTTAATTCAGAAAAAATACAAAATATAAGGGCTTTTTTTAGATTAACCCAAAAGTAAATAAGGGCAAATTTGTAAAAATATCGAGATTCCATTTCCATGGCATGTTTGGTTGCCAAATGGACAGAGTTCAATTCTGTCATATTCTTATAAATTCCATGGACTGTATGCATGTGTAAGGAATTCAATTTCATTCTTTAATTTTCTATTAAATGACCAAAATACCCTCTCATTACTTATATGCTGAAACAAACCAAGGAAAGTATGTTTTCTCTTGCATAAAACATTAAAACCCAATATTTTATCTTTCCCACATTCCTTCAAAGTTTCATCAAAAATCATTATCTTAACAAATCAATTCACAACTTCATTCTTTTTAATTTTTTCTATTAAATGACGAAAATACCCTCACCATCACAGATCAGAACAAAAATGGTGGCTCCGGGAGGAGAAGCAATGGGAGGTGTAATCGGTGCTTTTCAGCACATGATCCAAACAGAAGGATTCTTCTCTTTATACAAAGGCTTGCTTCCTTCCATCATAAGCATGGCACCTTCAGGAGCTGTGTTTTATGGAATTTATGACATATTAAAATCAACATATTTACATTCACCAAAAGGAAGAAAAAGACTTGAAAACATGAAAGAAGGAGGGGAAGCATTAAATGCTTTGGAGCAGATGGAATTGGGTACAATGAGAACACTGATATACGGTGCGGTTGCGGGGTGTTGTGCTGAAGCTGCTACTTATCCATTTGAAGTTGTGAGAAGACAACTTCAGTTGCAAGTTAGAGCTACAAAAATGAGTGCTTTGGCTACTTTTGGGAAGATTGTTGAACAAGGTGGTGTTCCTGCTTTATATGCAGGATTGACTCCAAGTTTATTGCAGGTATATTTTAACCAAAATTACCCTTACATTCATTCAAAACCAAATTTCACAATATTCATCCGTTTTAACATGAGAGGAGTTGAGAGTAAAAAAAAGAAGAGCAAATAGGTAAAGGGTTAGTGTCTTAATACATTAATCCATGTTTTTTGGCTTAACCCATTAAGTCATTATGTCTAGATCAAGTAAAAAAGAAACAGTCGTATATAACTCGTGTGATTAATTAAGTGCTTAAATGTTTTTTTTTTTTAATTATATAGAAAAAAGAAGGTTGTTTATGTGAAAATATGTTTTTTCTTGTGTAAATATGATTTTATTATGCAAAAACAACATATTCGAAACAAAATTTTGAGAAAAAAGATGTAAAAAAGTAAATTTAGGATGAATTCGTAACAAAATTTTGAATTCCGGGCCAAAACTGTAAATTTTTAAAGTGAGATGACCTGATCACCGGGTAAAGGTCAAAATGAATACAGTTGCTGGTTATTGGAACTTAATTGAATAAAAAAATGTAAGGACTAAATCGATTATAAGTTCAAAATATAAGGACTTTTATGGAGTTTTCCCTTAGGCATATTAGGAGTATAATTGTTAGAAAATTACATGATTATTTATCTAATTCATTGTTTTTATCATATATACTTTTTCTTAAGAGGATATGAAGCAAAATTTAGTTTAGCATGATGGGATTCATTATGTCACATTTTCTTCATGTAAATGTTTACATTTCTTTCTATTAATTATAGCACTGTACTTTTAGTTTTCTCTTATTAAGACACATTAACTTTGAAAAATCTATCTCAGTGAAAACTGCTATAATTTGGTAATTTTTTAACGCAAAATGATTTTGTCTGGAACTAATGAAAGTAGCATGCTTTAATAAAAACTTGAATGAAAATATATTGTAAAGTCATGGATTACCCGAATTGAATAAGAAGAAAAAAAAATCGTTACCAATTTATGACATTAATTTATTTTTTTCTTATTATGATGTACTTTCTCAGGTGCTCCCATCGGCTGCTATAAGTTACTTTGTTTATGAACTCATGAAGATCGTTCTCAAAGTTGAACCAGAATAAGAGAGCAGTTGCTTCTTTTTTATCTTTTTCTTTTTCTTTTTTCAAAATGGAATTTTACACTATAATAGACTTTTTGGTAGGAATATTAACGTATTATTTAAGGAAATTTTTGTTTGAAAATTTCCATAAGTAATATTTAAGCAACAATTAGGATAGCTTGTGAACATGTAGAAGTGTCGTCTATCGTTGCTTTTTTTTTTAGTCATTTACAATTCAACTTCATAACGCTTCTGAATAAATAGTTATTATTTTATCACATCCTTTCTAGAAGAAAGGTAAAATGATTATTTACCATCTCAAACAGTAGTTCATTCGGTGTACAAAAGAAACAGCCTTTACTTAAACAGATATCACTTATCCATTCAGCCACTTTACTCATACAAAAGAAATAGCATACAACAAAAAAGTGCAAATTTTTGTTCCATTAATAAGCCTCGATCCTAGTTTAGTGCACACTAAACATAAACACAAACACAAGTTATTTTGTCATGTCTTATCAATTGTCATACCTATTGAAAACATGAAGAGAGAAAGAGAGATTCTAGTGCAGAAAATGTAAACTTTTTATTTATTTCTCAATCAACAAATCAATGTTACGGACACAATACATACATATTTATACTAGACATGATGACAGTTAATGATGGCGTGAATGAATACTCTGAGATAGAGCGAGAAAAATTGAATTTGATTGATTCAACTTATAAGACTTTGGAACAACTAGAAAATTACAAAAATGAAACTATAAATTTTGAACAACTATTAACCAATCAATGCAACCCCTTTATGAACCGTTGAACCCTTTCAGAAGACACATCTTTAAGATACCCATTAGAGGCACCCATTGAAGGGAACGATTCCATTTTGTAACTGCCTGTCTCCCACAATATTACATAATACCCCCTGAAGTCTAGCTTATTTTCAACATAGCGCACACTAAACACAAACACAAACACAAGTTATTTTGTCATGTCTTGTCAATTGTCATACCTAACAAACTATATATATATATATAATAAGTAAAAAGGTGGAAACGAACACATTTTTTCGAGTTATATCATTGTGCTATCAATTCTCTCTTGTTAGAACATTACACTCTGAAAAAGTACAATGGCGTAATAGGAAAAGTTAAAAGTAGAATGATGTAATAAGCAAATCAATGAAAGTATATTGATCTTTCTTGGATTTAACTCTTGTTTCTATGCATAAAAACTTTAGCTATTATTCCATCAACAAGCAACAAGCCTGACTTAGACTTGTTGTAAAGGGGTATGCTCGAATCTTTGGGCTAAATGCAAGAAACAGCAATGTACTTTTCAAAAAAAAATTTATCATTATACTTTCATTTTTTCTTATTGCCACATTATACTTCCATAATTATTTCTTGTTAGAGCATTCCACTTTAAATAAATGTATCAAAATCTAGCAATGGGTAACCCGCTACCATCTAAATTTTACAAAGTACAATGTCGTAATAACAAATAATCTCGAAGCACAATGTTGTAATAAGATAAATGATAGTGTAAAGTTGTAACAAGAATAAATAAAAGTACAATTTTGTGAATAAAAAAAATTGGAAACGACATTGCTATCTCTTAACCATTAATCATTCATCCTCAACTTATATTATTTTTCTTTCTTCTTTGTTGACTAGTGCCTTTTGGATTTCAACTGCTATAGATATTATTTTTTTTGCCTAAGTTTTTGATTTTGATTGCTTTGCACTTTGTTTAATTTTCTTATGGTTTTATATCTGGGTACATCCCACAAACACATTATCAAACAAAAGAACATATAAAATAGAAAAAACTCAAAGTATAGATTATATATGCGTTTTATAGATTTGTATCATAAATCAGAGTGGCGCAGCGGAAGCGTGGTGGGCCCATAACCCACAGGTCCCAGGATCGAAACCTGGCTCTGATATTAGAGAAAAGCTTCCGAATATTTTTATTTTTTTCACATTTTCATTCTACATACATCGCTTAATCCACATATACTTTTCTCATAAAAAATGATACAAATTGGTTCCCTTCAATTTCTTTTTATTCTTAATCCACACCAAAAAGATATTGCTTTTTTTTTTTTTGTTTTACTTCGTATTATAAACTACGACTGTATCTCTTAGAACATCCAAATTAGGAGCTTTTCCAAAATGTAAAAGCTTTATCGCCTATGTGGGAGATTTTTCAGATATAGTTTTCTCAAAAAGACTTGTAAATTTACATACCTTTCAACCATTTGTTAAATACCCAATTTATAAAAAAAAAAAAAAAAAAAAAAAAAAAAAAAAAAAAAAAAAAAAAAACATTATATATCATTAGGTCCCATGAATAAGCTAATGAAAAACTCTCATATGATGAAATTTTTTGAGTTTTTTTGATTGATGAATTGGAAGTTAGGTGTAATAAAAAAAAAAAAAAAAAAAAGGCTAACAATAAGCTCTGCTATTGCGAGCGTTTGGAATATGATAAGCTTTTATCAACAGTCATAATAACAAGAAATTTCAAATACTTTAATTTACATGGGCAAATTCTGGCAACGTTAATTGTTCATAAGATTATTAAATACAAAGCTTCAAGTTCCACTTGTGATTGATTAAAAGATCTAGAGGTTTTATCCATTTGAAAATAAAAAGGCACACTATAGAAAATAGCAACATATTTTAGAGTTGCTACAATATGTAATCTTATACTTGTAAGCATATTACAAGGTCCATGTTAGTTGTTACATATTGCTATCATGGGTAGAAAAAAAAATGAAAGTTGTTGCTATTCTATAACTTCTCTCCGATGGGACTATTTAGGCTCAAAAAAACCAATACCCACATTAACAACGAAAAAGGTGAAAAGGCATTAGAACAAAGCATCAATATGGTAGGATTCAACTTAAAACAAGAAAACAAAAGACAACAGTAGTATTGTTGTTAATTGTCTCAAACAACAAAAGACAATATCATTTCACATGACAAGTGTTGGATGTTGATGCTTTGGTGCCATTTTTTGTTCCTTTAATTCATAAGCCCTTCTACATCTGAATAAACTAAAATATGAATATGACCAAACATGTCATCTTACAGAAATACAATTAATGCAAGAAATAGCAATGCATTTTTTTTTCTTTCTATTATATCATTGTATTTATACAGCTGTTATTAACTATAGAAGTGAATTATATAATATTGCTATAAATGTATTTTTCAGAGTACACTGTTGTAATAAGAAAAAAATTGAAGTGGGATACTATAATGAACAGATAAATGAAAGTACGATGCTATTTCTTGCATTTAACCCTTCTAAGATTAACATAACAAAACAAAAAACAAGATACCTTCTCAAAAGAATTTGAAGCAGAAGAGAAATCTTGTATTTGTTTCTGTAAGAGTTCAACACAGCTTCTCAAGATTTCCTTCTTGGCTTCTGTCTAAAATAGTAATTACCTATGGAGGGTCTAAGATGCAGTTAAATAATTATTTTTTAAACTGGTATCAACAATCAGAGTGGCGCAGCGGAAGCGTGGTGGGCCCATAACCCACAGGTCCCAGGATCGAAACCTGGCTCTGATATTAGAGAAAAGCTTCCGATATCTTTTTTCCCCTCCCGACACTTTCATCGCTTTATGAACCCTAATTTGATTGTCGCCCCTTCTGATGATACTATTTTTTCTCCATAATTACACATTCATCATCCACATGAACCCTAATTTAATTTTAATTTCATGCTTTTTGATTGTTGTTTACGGATAATCCAATATTTGGATGTTGAAACTTGAAACCCTTAAAATTGTGAATACCAAAGCATAGAAAACTCGGGTTCACAGAATATAGTCTCTTTTCTCGATTTATATGCATATTTGACTTATGATTATCTTCACTTTGAATTCCAACCTATTTGATTTTTAAATTCATCATTATTATCCAACTTTTGACAATCCTATCACCTAAAAAGCTTCTACTTATGGTATTCATGAATTTATTAGCTATTATTTTTCAACTTTTTAGGAATTTATTTGAACTTTATGCAAGTAAAATTGACTTGATCTCAAAAGTCAATTTTTATGTCTTCGTATAGGCAGCACCAAGCAAGGATCCTTGGTTTCACTATCGGGCAAAGATTCCTACAAATAAGGGTGTAATTCAGGTTATCTTTCTCCATTGTAAGTATTAAACAGAGAAGTTAATGTCGAAAATTTTAAGCATTGATGTAATAATTCTATTTTACTACTTTACAGGCCTTACGGATGTGTTTATTTTTTTTTTTCCACTTTTTGTTATCGTTGTTAAGTTTCACTTTCCTTTTTCCGTTTGGCTAATTCTCATTAGTTTCATGGCCTTTCTCAATGAAGCTTTCGGATCATTTGGTAATTGAAGAAAACCATAAAAGGTCAATTATGCATTTATAGTGAATAATTTTGAAAACTACTTACTTTGATTAATTACTCAAGATGGTTTTATTAGAGGTGTCCGGTGTAAAGCATTAACTTGTGGTTATCAAGAAACACAAGGAGAGTCTTAAAATGGGCTACTAAATTATAAAAGTTGCAGTGAAACACAGAAGATTAAAGGGGTTTCCTGTCACTCATAAAAAAAAAAAAAAAAAAACGTCTAATAGGAAGTCGGGAATAATCAGTGTTTGCTGTAATCTTACCCCTTAATTGGTATATTGTTTTATTGGTTGAAAAGATTGTCAGAATTTACACTTACTTTTGTAGATGGCAAAACAAAGAATGAGTTTTTCTTCACAAGGAAAGAATTGTCATGCAAATCAAACACTTTATCAAACCTTTAGGTTTGTTTCCTTTGAAATTATGTGTATATGAGTGAATGATTAACTAGGCTCATATACAAATATGTAATTAAAAATATATGGATTGGTTGACTGGTAAAGATATTCATTCCAAATTTTAAGGTTATAGTTTCAGGAAAAGCACAATTGTTGCTTTGGTACGTCCGAATCAGTCTCACATATGCTCAACGAAGTTTGTTCGATGCTAATGATTCCATTAACAATCATATTTATTCTGGTTGAAATATTTAAAGAGAAATAAATTGAAAAAAAAAAAAAAAAAACTTTTAGAAATAAAGCATAGTTTCAGCTATGAATTCAAAAGCAACAAACATTTTTTATAGTTGAAATGGATGACAATTTTTTGATGATATCATTTTATTGCTGTACTTTTTCTATTGCTTTTGCCGCCTTTATTTTAGCAAGTTTTTTTTGCTCTTAAAAGATATTTAGAATAAGCATTATTTTAGTCTTGATTTTTCATACATAAAATTGGAAACTAAAACTATTTCAACAATGGTTTCATATGTTTGTATAGCGGTTGAAAAATACCAATGATGAATGATGTTATACTTTACATATACATGTAAGTACATTGTTATTTCTTGCATTTTACGCATTTTTTAAATGTGGTCTTGTATATCTTTAACGTTGTATAAATCCTCATATTCATATAGCCTTTGCATTTTTCTTATTAGGAAGTGGTTGTGGTGGACTTGTGGTGGTGAATGGCTAAATACATGAATTAGTGATGTGGTTTCATTTGTGTGTGTATTATAGTATTCAAAATTTATTTCTTTTCCTATAGCATCCTACCTTTTTCCTTATCAGGGTTTGTGCGATGAAAATTCCGTCCAATTATAGGATTGTATTATCCACCTTTTCAAATTAAAGCTATGCACCCACAGTTGATTTAATCGGTAAAGATTTCCTTCAGCCATATTCTTGGGTTGTGCTTAGCACGGGCCGAAAACCTTTCTAGTATATATATATATATATATATATATATATATATATATATATATATATATATATATATATATATATATATATATATATATATATATCCCATAAATAAGCTAATGAAAAACTCTCATATGATGAAATTTTTTGAGTTTTTTTGATTGATGAGTTGGAAGTTAGGTGTAATAAAAAAAGGTTAACAAATAAGCTCTGCTATTGCGAGCGTTTGGAATATGATAAGATTTTATTAACAGTCATAATCACAATAAATTTCAAATACTTTAGTTTACATGGGCAAATTCTGGCAATGTTAATTGTGCATAAGATTATCAAATATAAAGCTTCAGGTTCCACTTTTGATTGATCAAAAGCTCTATAGGTTATTAGGTTTTATCCATTTGAAAATAAAAAAGGCGACCTATAGAAAATAGTAAGGTATTTTAGAGTTGCTACAATATGTAATCTAATACTTGTAAGCATATTACAAGGTTCATGTTACATATTGCTATCATGGGTAGAAAAAAAAATGAAAGAATATTTCTATTCTATAACTTCTCTCCGATGGGACTATTTAGGCTAAAAAAACCAATACCCACATTAACAACAAAAAAGGTGAAAAGGCATTAGAACAAAGCATCAATATGGTAGGATTCAACTTAAAACAAGGAAACAACAGACAACAGTAGTATTGTTGTTAATCGTCTCAAACAACAAAAGACAATATCATTTCACACGAGAAGTGTTGGATGTTGATGCTTTGGTGCCATTTTTTGTTCCTTTAATTCATAAGCCCGTCTACATCTGAATAAACTAAAATATGAATATGACAAAACATGTCATCTTACAGAAATACAATTAATGCAAGAAATAGCAATGCATTTTTATTTTTTTCTCGGATAGCATTGTATTTATACAGTTGTTATTAGCTATAGAAGTGAATTAGATAATATTGCTATAAATGTATTTTTCAGAGTACACTGCTGTAATAAGAAAAGAAATAGAAGTGGGATGATATAATGAACAAATAAATAAAAGTGCATTGCTATTCTTGTATTTAACCCTTCTAAGATCAACATAACAAAACAAAAAAACAAGATACATTCTCAAAAGAATTTGAAGCACCAGAGTAATCTTGTATTTGTTTCCGTAAGAGTACAACACAGCTTCTCAAGATTTCATTCTTGGATTCTGTCTAAAATAAGATACAATTAAATAATTATTTTATAGACTTATATCATAAATCAGAGTGGCGCAGCGGAAGCGTGGTGGGCCCATAACCCACAGGTCCCAGGATCGAAACCTGGCTCTGATATTAGAGAAAAGCTTCCGACATTTTTTTTCCTCGACACTTTCATCTATATACATCGCTTTATGCCCATATACTTTTCAGTTTTCTCATAAAAAGTAATACTGTACAAATTTGTTCCCTTCAATTGCTTTTTATTCTTAGTCCACACCAAAATATATTGTTTTTTTCTTTTGTTTTACTTTGTATATAAACTACTGTATCCCTTAAAACATCCAAATTAGTAGCTTTTCCAAAACGAAAAAGCTTTATCGCCCATGTAGTAGGTTTGTCTGATATGGTTTACTCAAAAAACACTTGTTAATTTACATAGCTTTCAACCATTTGCTAAATGCGCAATTTATATAAAAACAATAAAATGATATAAATAAAAATCATTGGGTCCTATAAATAAGCTAATGAAAAAGCTCTTTATTTGATGATTTTTTTTTTTTTTTTTTGGCTTTTTGGATTAATGAGTTGGAGATTAGGTGTCAAGAAAAAGCTTAACAAATAATCTCTACTTTTGTGATAAGCATTCGGAACATGATAAGCTTTTATTAACAGTTCATAATAACAATATATTTAAAATATTTTAGTTTAGAAGGGCAAATTCCGGCAATGTTAGTTTTACATAAGATTATCAAATACAAAACTTCAAGTTCCACTTGTGATTGAAAATATTTGGAGGTTTTATCTATTTGAAAAAAAAAATTGAAAATAGGTTGCTATTATAAGTAAATAAATGTAAGTAAATTCCTATTCTTCCACTTCTCTCCAATGAGACTATTTAGACTCAAAAGAACCAATGGCCCACATTATCAATGAAAAATGTAAAAAAAAAAAAAAACATTAGAACATAATAGGATTCAAGTAAAAACAAGGAAACAAAAGACAACAGTAGTATTGTTTGAAACAACAAAAGACGAAATCATTTAACACAAGAAGTGTTGAATGTTGATGCTTAGGTGGCATTTTTTGTTCCTTAATTCACATGCCCATCTACATCTGAAAAAAAAAAAAGATAAGATATGAATACAACCAAACTTGTCATCATCTTAAAGAAAAACTATTGGCATTTTAAGAAGCATAAATGCAAGAAATAGCAATGTACTTTTATTTCTTTCTATTATAGCTATAAAATAATGAAAAGATTTTTCAGAGTAGAATGCTGTAATAAGAAGAAATAGAAGTAGGATGCTATAATGAACAAAAAACGAAAGTACGTTGCTATTTCTTGCATTTAACGCTTCTAAGATTAACAAAACAAAAAAACGAAGGTACCTTTTGAAGAGCATTTGATGCACCAGAGAAATCTTGTACTTGTTTCCGTAAGAGTTCAACACGGCTTCTCAAGACTTCATTCTCAGCTTCTGTCTAGAATAGTAATTTCACTTTCAAACTTCATCATTAATAATCTTGTCTTGTAAAAAACTAACAAACCTTTTTCAGCATAGTTGCAAGGTTTTGGATCTCATTCTTTTTTATAGTCGACAACACTTGTGCAACATCTTTGAAATTTGACCTGGAAATCACATAAACATTACAATTTTATAAGTGTCATGATCAAAAAATATCTGACAAAATTAATGAGGCCAAATTTGTAAAAATCTCCTGTTCTTTCTGCATTGAGTCAACAAGAAACACCCATATATAACTAATTACTGGTTTAAAGGTTTTTTTTTTATTTCTTCTCATATGTATGTCTGGAAATCTTTGTTGAACTGAATGAGAGTGAGTAATTGACCATTTAGCCCTTCTGTGTAGAACTGATGTTGAATTAAAAAAAATAAAAATACAAGTATGTTGATATTATAAGTAGAAGATTAAAGTACATTGCTATTATTGGTAAACGAATAATATATGTAGAGAGAAGTAGCAGATGCATACTTATGAGGATAAAGAGGATCCAGGGTTTGTTCCTCTACAAGTTCCTCCACAATATCAAGAATGTTCCCCACCTGCAACCAAACAAAACATAGCATGATATGTTCCAAAACAATTTAATCAAGGCCTTAAGAAATGAAAACAATAAACAAATAAATGTAAGGTGCATTGTTAATGTTATTTCTTGCATTTGACCATTTTGAAAGAAATCAAGAATACCTTGGTCTCCTCACACAGAATTTCAAACTCATCCTGTAAGTAATTTGCAATACAAGCCATTATTAGAATTTGAAAACATAAAAAATTCAATCACCTATTAACAAATCATTGATAAACAACTTAATATTCTGATAAAATCCCATAAGAAAATAGCTGAGACTGGAAATAAAAAAATTATACCTCAATATTCTGATGCAAAGACACAATAACCTGTGAAATAAATAAATTAAAAAAAAAAAGAATCAGCAGTTAAGCAAAAATCTGAGTGAGTTGCAGAATATTACAAAAAAATAGAAAACCTAGAAGATGTTTTGTATGTGGGACCACACATCCACAGGTTTTTTATTTTGTTATGTATACAGTAAAATTTAAATATTTGTACTTAGAAATTAGAATTACAATAATATAAATGGTTTTCACCTTGATATATAGCCGATGAAGACGCTCTTGTTCAGCCTGTGTAAATCTTGGAAATGATTTGCAGAACTCCTTTTGGTATATAGTATCAAACAGAAACAAATGTTGAATAAGTGATAAAAAAATAAATAAAAAAACAAAAAAGATTGACCTAGCAAACTGCCTTCTTGATCAAAGTACTTCAGAGGGCTAGGAAAGTTATCTCTATCATCATAGGATAACTTAAGTTTCACACACAAGACAAGACACTTGGCATCTAATCAAAGAACAAAGTATCTCTGAAATAAAATCTCTCAAAACTAAACCACAAACAAAATATCCAGCCTCTATATTATTGACATTGACAACATCTAATGGTACGTTCTTGTGGACTTAATCAAGCCTAATTGAGAAGTATATGCACAGAATCAGATGATTTTCATCAAGAGCTCATTCAGCACTTGTTTATTTGCTGATTTTGGTTTCTATTTCCTTAGTTCCCAGTTCCCACCTACGAAATAAGTCTCCTCAGACTTAGGGTATCAACAACTTACTCCCTCCTGTAACCAAAATACTCCTTGTTGCAATAGAAATTTTAAATTTCGAAGTCACATCAGTCTCTTTTTTTGTTACAATTTGTACTATATGTTAGGGCATATTCAGTTTGACCTCAAAGCAAAACGTTCAATTTTAAAACAACAGAAGTGTAAGCAGGATTGACGAGGTGTGAGAGTGAAAAAGTGGTTTGTGTAAGCAAGAAAATGCAAATCGATGCATATAGATTGATTGCAAAAGGTTATTACCTCTTTGGAGCAAGTGGTGAGGAGGGCGTGTAGACCAAGCTTAAACGACGTTTTCAACTTTTTGTGTCGATAACCAATTCCAATTTCACGACTGTCTTTCTCCATTTCCATTTTTGTGTCCTCCTGCTGATTTGATTTCTCTGTGGATTTTTTGAGTTTCCGAGAAGCCAGAGGGTCATGGAAAGGGATGGGAAAGGGGCGGGAGATTGAAAATCTCTTCCAAACCGGGTATACCTGTGGAACCCGACCCTACTTAAAAACACATTATTGTTATTATTATTAGCACGTTTTCTATTAAAGAAAACCGAAAAAATGTCATACATATATCTTCTCACATTTTTAAATAAGTATTATTTTCATATTTGAGAAATTGGCTAGTTAGGGTAATTATCTTTATATATGACTATTACGACACATTAACATCCGGTCATAATGGTTATATGTGAATACTTCCAACAAGTTTAATATATATATAGGGTTAGATTATTTTGTTTTGATTATCTATTGTGTGCATGTATGACTGATTCTGGACCAATCATTTTAGTTATTTTAAGAAAGTAATTAATGCATATTACATGTTGAAGATATAACTATTATATCTTCAACATGTAATATGCATTAATTACTTTCTTAAAATAACTAAAATGATTGGTCCAGAATCAATCATACAGTCACACAATAGATAATGAAAACATTTGAAGATAACTCTCTCTCTCTCTCTCTCTCTCTCTCTCTCTCTATATATATATATATATATATATATATATATATATATATATATATATATATATATATATATATATATATATATATATATATATATATATATATATATATATATATATGAACAAAATAAAAAGGTAATTATCGTGATAATTCAATTTCACTTCTTTTTTATTTTACTTTCTAATTTTTTTGTAGTATAAAATTTAAAGGCAAATGCCATATTAGTCTACCAAACTTATCGTGTTTGTTTTAAAAGGTTACTCGATTATTTTTTGTACATTAAGGGAATGAAGTATGAATTTACCGCTTTAAAATGTCCTTATTTGACCTGATACCAGGTAACCAGGTAAAATGTGGTGATGTATGCTTGATACATAGGCTTAACACTTAAGAGGTTTGATGTAGGCCAAATTATTCTTTCAAACATTTTGTCGAACACCTTCTATGTAGTTCTTATATCTCTTTTTTTCTAACACCTTTATGCATTTCTTATTTCCCCCATTGACTGTTAAACCTTTACCGTAAACCCTTTAACAAGAGCAATTTAATTTTAGTAGTAATTATGTTTGAACAGGAGGAGAAAAGCAGAACGATTAAAGGGAAAACCTAATTATGTTATTGACAGCTTATTAAATTGAATACATGATATCAATTGGGTATTAAACAAAATCTTGACAAAACCGGGTTTTCATTCGATTTCAAGCCCTCGAGGATAGAAATTTGTACATAATCTAAAATCTGAAACGATGTATAACAGGTTTTAATCTCAAGTAGCATTACAATGAAACCGGTGTATAAAGAATCTGAAATCAACAATTGGAGCTTGGACTAACAACGAAGAAAATGAATTGGATTGTTCTGATTCACATTTCTGGTGCTCTGGTTCGCGTTTTTGGTGTGCCGATTTGGCTATTGGGTCGCTGAAATGGCAATTAGGCGAGAATTAGATTGTCGATTCCCAAAAGAAACGATTAACCAAAACAAACGCTTCAACCTTGTTCTGATTCCTTGATACTAGATACGATTCGTCGAGGCAATAATTTGTGTCAACCAATGAAATCTCACAACCGTTGACCAAAACTGACTTCGACAAAGGCAAAGGCTAGATGATTCTAAAACTTGAAGTATGTCACACCCCCGAACCAGACGGCGGAAACGTCCGAGGGCTATTGTGACTCAATTGAATACCATCACAATGAATATACATGAAACATAACATCATACATCACCAAGCATTGAAATATTACAACTGGTAGCGTTTACATTCAGTACATTGATCCATATCATTACATGACCAAAAGTAAATTGTTCGATACTAATTAAACAAACAGCAAGACATTACTGAGTACATTTTTCCCTTTCGATTTACCTGTTACCTTAGAATACAAGTATTTTGAAAAACGTCAACATATGAAATGTTGGTGAGTTCATAAGTAATGTTTGAAATATAATGTTTTGTATTGTTTCGAAAACCACCAGAAAATCCGATATTTTCTGAAAAGAGCATAGTATAAAAAGTGTGAAGATCCGTAAGTATGCTTGTTTGTTGGTATAAATGTAAAAAAAAAAATGTTAAACTTGGTATGCATCTCTTAGGTGTATGAATTGAAAACCCTAGGAAAACCCGATGTTTTCCTAATACTTTGAATTAAGCGTTTTATATTTTGTTATTTCGTTGCAACGTGTGTATTCGATGAGTCCCGGTGACATTGGATTAATTATGGATTGTGAATTGTTATAAACACACATTAATGAAAATGACTAGTTTACAACTATACAAACGATCCCTTAGGCGTCGTTCGTACTATTCACTTAATCCAACCACCCTGACTTCTCATAGCCCCACAACCGAGGAGGAAAAGAGGATGTGAAGCCCCCGATATTTTCATAAGTCGTTCAAGGCTATCGTGAATGCGAAGGGCCCTTAGCCTGACTCGCATTGGTGAATTCTCGACTTCGCCAGCAGTACCAAAGGACCCTTGGGGCCCAACAGCACAAAAGCCATTGAAAGTCCTTTTACACGGAATTAGGTCATATAAGACCCAACTACATGTAAGTGAGTTTCCTTCGGGCCTAAAGATCATGTCATTGGGCTAGCTAGGCCCAACAAGCACGATTTGAAACCTTCGGGCCCAAAGATGGTGTATCGACGTCTGGTGTATTCCCACGTGTGTATTGACTTCCCGAAATTTCCACATGTTTATTGAATTCCCGAAATTTCCGCGTGTGTATTGTGTTGGATTAGTGTCTAAGTCCATAACTATTTTGGTATGTACTTGACCCGATTATGAGCATGGTCCTTTTGGGTTGCCTTCACCATAACAATATGTAGGATGATTTAAGGAGAGAAAGGTTTAAATATGATTTATTAATATATTATGAGAATAATATATTAAGAGAGAAATCATATTGTTTAATTAATATTAGTCAAGAATTAATTGTTAATTAATTTTGTGGCTAAAAGAGATTAATTAAACTTAGGGGACTGAAGTTGTAATTATAAGATAATTATAATTGGGCTATGGATCACCTAATAATATATAGGTTGGACGAATTCTATGGGAAGCCCATTAGAAATCGTCCAAGGGATATGTTTAAGGAGTCCATGGGCTGCTTAGGGCCTAAGCAGTCAAATTAGGGTTTCCTAGTTGTAAACCCTAATAGCCTACATGTATATAAAGGGCCCCTATGCCCCAAAAACGTGGACAAGTCTTCCATTAGGGTTTCCAGCCGTTTTTGGTGCCTCCCCTTTCTTCTCCTCTTCATCCAAGTTGTATATGGTGTTTGTGACTCCATTAGAGGTGCAGCACTTGAGACACTAAGCTTTCTAAGGCCAATCCAAGCAAGGAATTGATTGTTATTGCTATATAACAATCAAAGGTAATTCTATAAACCCTAATTCAGTTTATAATATGTTAGATCTAAGTTTGTTAGTCTTTGATTCAAAGCATGTACAATAGAGAAACCTAGATCCAAGCATTAGGGTTTGTATGAGCACATAGGATTGTTCTTATGCATAAAACCCATCAGTGGTATCAGAGCCTTGATTGGTTTCAGTTGTATGTGATGCTTAACTGCTTTATTTGCTGGAAAATCGATTTTTGGCCTCTGCCCGACCTGACTCGGCGAGTCTAGGGGTCAGACAGAGGGAATTCCGGGTTTTTGCTGCTGTTTTGACTTGGATTTGATACCTAATTCGTTTTTTGAAGTTAAAATCTGATTTTTATCTTAAATTAGTGATTATCCTTGCCAAAACAATAGATAATTTCAAATCTTTTAAATATTGGTTATTTATATGATAAATATGGTTTATTTCAAATTATTTGGTAATTATCTAATGACTAAAAATAAGATTAGGTCAAATATAGATAATGAATAAATTAATTGTTTAACTTATATTATTTGTTATTTGATCCTTGTGATGTGAAAAAAAATCTCAATTGCACCCTTTAGGTTTTATAGTTTAAATTTGAACTTAAAAGTTTCGTTTATGAAATTTAAATAAGTTAAACCCTAATGTTTTGAAATGTTTCAAAACTTGCCCTCAAGTTTTGGAATTTTAAATTTGATTAAAAGTTTGATTTTGAAATGCTAAATTCTAAAACCCTAGTAATTTGAAAAGTTCAAATCACACCCTTATGGTTTTTATTAATTAATTAAAGTGTATAGTTAAAAGTGATTTAATAAACCCATAAAGTTTTTGGTTTACATTTAATTAAATTAAAAGTATAATTTACTAAATTAAACCACCTAGTATTTTAAAAGTGTAAAATACACCCTATACTATATATAACATTAAAAGTCTAATATTATATATATGTATGAGTAAACAGTCAGTCTTACCGTTAGTAGGCCTCATTCACGAAGCTGGTCTATAAGGGGTGTTTAAGGAAATTGCCTATAAAATGGCGATTGAATGGGTATCCACTCTTACCCACCGCACTCTTGACTAGTGGAGGGTCGTTAGCCGAACGGGTAGGATAGGACAGAAACCTTCCATTATAAGTATAATGAATTACAAAGTAACTAAATGTTTTTACAAATTCCCAAATCATAGTTACTTTAGAAAAAGTGTGAAATTGTATGCTAACCCATGGAATTACACTTCGTACCCTTGTCAAACGTTAGTGGAGCGTGTGTGGTTAACCGGCACACTAATTTGGGGATGACATTGGTGGCGAAGGGTGGCTCGATGCTTATCATAGATCAATGGAGCGTGTGTGGCTAACCGGCACATTGATTAGGTGATTGTAACATTGGGTGCACCACGTGATTCGTATGGTTATTCACACCTTATTTGTGATCCTCGGCATCCCAGTCACAAATAGTAGGGCATAATCGAGATTAAACATGCCATTGAAAAGTTCAATGAATCTCAAAAGATCTAGGAGTTTCAATTCATTTAAAACTTAAACTTCTTTTTCGTTTTTCATGGTGGAAATTGGTAAATCGTCATTTACCTACCTTCAAATATTTTGCAACTAGATTACGGCATCCCTTTTCTAGGTTGTAGAATATTGTGTTGGATCCTAGCCTTAATGACTCATTTGGGTGTTTTATTAAGGACTCTAATCAACTTAACTTGAATTTTCTCCCGTTTTGTAGATGTCTAACCGGTGTATTCCCGAATCCCAAGGAAAAAGTGTTCCTAATGAAAGTGAAAGCTTGATTCAAAGTGAGAGATCAATGTGGACTAGCTTAATTTCACTTCATCCTCTTCCTCCCGTTGTTCTCCCTAGCCCTAATGATCGAAGACTTGAAAGGTTCAAGATCACCGAATCCCTATTGGAAATGGAACATCAAGATGGCAAACCCGTATGTGCTCACATCCTAGGGATGAAATCACACATTGATAGGTTGATCATGTTGGGTGCGTCTATCTCAGATAAGTTGGTTGTGGACTGGGTTCTTCAGTCACTCCCTGAATCATATGATAAGTTCATTAGAGAGTATCATATGATGAAACTTGACGCAACCCTCATTGACTTGACTTATATGCTTATTGCTGCTGAATCAGAAATGATTTGGCAAAGTAATGGAGCATATTTGTCCAATAAGTCAACCAACCATGCCTCCGTGGACAATCTAGGAGAATCCACCTGTTCCTGCTGCCAAGGAAAGGGGAAATGGATACGAAGCTGCCTGAAGGACCTGAAGAATCTAAGAGATGGGAGAGTCGACAAGTATGGCTCTACTTCAGGTATAAAATCCACTATCTAACTCCATTTAAATTCCTATTCTTTATTCATAATGTGATAAGATTACATTTGCATGTTTTGCAGGAGTAGAGAAAAGAGAGGAAGTTTGATGGAAGAGCAAGATGAGTCTGATCACGAAGAAATGGATTTCGATCGCATGAATTCGAAGATCAGATTTTGAGCTTAGGAAGTTATGATAGATTTGTTAGGAGTATATGATTACATAGTTTTTCGTTTGAATTTTGCATTGTAAGGACATGTTTTCCGCTGTTTTATCAAATAAATTTTGGTTTTTTATCTTATTTGTTTATCCTTGCAATGAAATATATGAAAAATTGATGTTTGTGTACTTCTATTATTAGCAAAATGGATTTGATTCTTAATTATGTTATTTGTGGAAATGTCAAAAGTTTACCAAATAGGGAGAGTTTCTCATCGCCCAAGTTTCAAGTGGACAGAAACTTGGAATCATGCAATGTGTATTGCATGATGAATGAAAAACTTTCACATTTGGGAAACTTAGACTAATTCTTTTGCAAAGTGTCAATTGAAGGACTAGGAGATCGAGTACACTAGGTCGTACGTTGATCAAGTCTACCACAAGAGTGACAAAGATATTCGTCATGATTTACTAAAGTTTAGTAAATATGGTTATACTTATAAGATTGAGTATAATTCTGAGTTAACTGAAATAGTTTCAATCAATAGCAGAATGAATAAGAAGAATCAAGAAGGCAGAAAGATAAAAGTTTCTCCATTCTAATAAGAAGGGAGAGTACCTTTTATTGTGTTTTATGATAAGTCTTAATGATTAAGAACCATGTCTCAATTGATCCTCTAAGTGAGTCTTAGTGCAATTGCATGTCTAAGAAGAGGAATCAAGAATTGTAGAAATGGTTAAATCAATAAGTCAATCATACTTAGTTCTAATATCAAGTCTTAAAGTCAAGATTGTGACATTGAGTGAAAAGTCTTAAGTAGGTTTATAACACTCATCAAATGTGGAATTTAGAAAAAGGTTTTCTTATTCTTGCACATTTAAAATTAGTAAGTTGTGATGTCTTGGATAAGACAAAGACCAACTAGGACCAATTGTGTGAAGTGTTTTGTCTTGATAAGAACTACACTAACTCTTGAATATTTGCTTTGTCAAGAAATCTTTCTTGACAAGAGAATCTTATATGTCAAGGAGTCAGTGGGAGTCTTAATGGTCTTGAAAAGTTTCAAGAACAAATCAAGAATAAACCTTATCGATCATCACTAGCACACGACTTGAGGTTTACAACCTGTCGTACTGACATTATCTTGTTTTCTGTGCCATTCCAATTAAGTTAATTGCGTATGTGAGTTCTGTGAGTTCTCATTTGAATGCATACTATAGCCTTAGTCGATGGAAAGTACATTGATATGTAAGGACAAGTTACTAAACTACTTGGAAGACATGGTGGGCACTCGTGTTACCATAAGGCAAGAAATCAAGATTAAGAAAGTTCAGTCCATATTAGTTTGGATTTGTCGCAAACCTTGGTTTTGGCAAATTCACATGGATAGGAACTCATACACCATAAAATCTAAGTGTCATAAGATTCCCTCCTTCATGAAAATGACTGTGAGGAAATACTTTCACTAATAGTGGTTTTAAGAAGATAGCGATTGTGAAAATTGTATTCTCACATTCGATTATGGTTACGACATCCCTTTCCATAGTTCGAATTGTGAGATTTGGAAATTAGTTTGAACATTTGGAACTTAGTAACATAAATTCTAAATTGTTTAAACACACATATGAGCTATCTAAGGCAAAGGTGTAGGCTTATCGAAGCATTTGGTATTAGAAATATGAATTTCAGATATTCAATAGGCATTGTTTTCTGAAACTTCATTTGTTCTCTGAATACATGTCAAAGCTAGTGGGAGCATAAGTGTTATGCTTATATGATAGTAATCATCATGATAGTGGGAGCATAAGTGTTATGATTGTATGATTATTATGGCGAGTATTGCAAGTTAGCAATATTAATTATAGAAAAACAAAGATTCAAATTTGCAAAGTTACATGGGTTGAAAAGTTGTTTTGCTATAATTAAGGGAGAGAATATTATACTTCGTTTCAAAATCTAAAGCTTAGATTAAGAAATTTTAATATTTTCAGTCAAAGGGTACATTGTGTGTTCTTAAAATTCGATTATGATTACGGCATCCCTCTTCATAGTTCGAATTATGAGAACATGACACATAAAATATTATGGCAAAAGATTAGTAAAGTATCATATCTTTATGTGAGACATTATGCATCGTGTCCGATACACTTCGGGTATAGGATCGATTGCAAATGCTATAATAATTTACCATTCTAAAAATTTTCAAATGTCTAGCGCATTAAGAGGGAAAAAGGACTAGAATGGGTTTTGACTAAAATAATTAAACAACTATCAAAGGACGATCCAAAGTTCACTAAGGATTGGTCGCTTGTGAGTAGTTGGAAGTATGGTATTGAATGGACCATATCGACATTATTATGAATAGATAAGATTCTATTAAGAATGAGTTGTCATACGGCAAATGTGGAAATGTTTCCATATTGGGAGTTGCACATTAAGAATCTATGTCTAGATTAGAAACTTTTATGCAAGAAGGATGTTCAAAGGAATGTACTTTGAATGTGAGACTTCACGTCTATAGAATTGTCTTGTAACAATTCCCGATAGAGTACTTTGTAATTTCATTGGTCAAGTCTTGGTGACTTTTGTGCTATGACTTTACAAAAGGATCGTTGCGTAAAATGTTAGAATCTAGCATATTCTAGTAGTGGCAAGAACCTTGTGTTCTTACACTAATGATAAGGATTGGGAATTGTGAAATTAGCATCATTAAAAAGGTTTTTCAATTGATCTATTTCACAAAGTAAGGACCATAGGAAACATAGTGTGCATGCTTTATGCATGGGATAACTATTGTTGTAATTCGAGTAATAAGTTGATTTTCTGAAACAGTAAACGATAATAATGAGTAATCAATATGGTGGTTAAATAGAAGTGTTTTATTTACTCTCACAAGTTTGAGGCCATATAGGATTAAGTATTATTCTTATGTTTCAATTTGCATGTTTTGACTTCCAGAATAACTAGGTTATTCAAACATCCACAGTCGGTCATACGTTGGGAGTAAGTATGAAGGAAGATTATCATGAATCTGTCTGTAGATTGTCCGAAGTGTTTAGACATAGCACAAGTTTGCTGCAGAGTTCATGAATGCTTTGATAAGATTAAAGTATTGGATTAAACCCACGCTCACTTGGATCATTTCATAGTTTTATCACGAGTGATTAGTGAGACGATAATATTGTATATTCTTGAAACCGAGACGTGTGAGTTGTTATTTGTTGGTCGGTTACACATTGATAATAAGTAAACGCACCAGTAACTTGGTGTTATAAAACTTATTGTTGTGTGTGACTCGATCAATAAATGCAAGCGAGCATATGAGTCGAAGTTTATCCATTCCTTTTACTCAAAGTGGGATAAAAGCGATATCTGTGGGCCTCTCGATGATTTAATGATGACACCTAAGCGCTTGGCCAAGCCGGGACTAAGTTGATGTGTTCAATTGTAGTTTGTTATCAGTCGTCATAAATCGGAAGTCGGGAAACAGTATGGAGAGAATGATTAAAATTCATGTCTTTTGTCTATACGATATCTTGAGAATGGAGGAATATATAATCCCTTATCTAGAGGACACGCTATCTGATAAGATCAGAGTTGACAGCGGCTTTTGAAAGCCACGATTGCTAATCAGGTTCTGAAGTCATACAGAAAATAGTTATTAGACTTATCCAAGTGGGAGACTGTTGGATTAGTGTCTAAGTCCATAACTATTTTGGTATGTACTTGACCCGATTACGAGCATGGTCCTTTTGGGTTGCCTTCACCATAGCAATATGTAGGATGATTTAAGGAGAGAAAGGTTTAAATATGATTTATTAATATATTATGAGAATAATATATTAAGGGAGAAATCATATTGTTTAATTAATATTAGTCAAGAATTAATTGTTAATTAATTTTGTGGCTAAAAGAGATTAATTAAACTTAGGGGACTGAAGTTGTAATTATAAGATAATTATAATTAGGCTATAGATCACCTAATAATATATAGGTTGGACGAATTCTATGGGAAGCCCATTAGAAATCGTCCAAGGGATATGTTTAAGGAGTCCATGGGCTGCTTAGGGCCTAAGCAGTCAAATTAGGGTTTCCTAGTTGTAAACCCTAATAGCCTACATGTATATAAAGGGCCCCTATGCCCCAAAAACGTGGACAAGTCTTCCATTAGGGTTTCCAGCCGTTTTTGGTGCCTCCCCTTTCTTCTCCTCTTCATCCTAGTTGTATATGGTGTTTGTGACTCCATTAGAGGTGCAGCACTTGAGGCACTAAGCTTTCTAAGGCCAATCCAAGCAAGGAATTGATTGTTATTGCTATATAACAATCAAAGGTAATTCTATAAACCCTAATTCAGTTTATAATATGTTAGATCTATGTTTGTTAGTCTTGGATTCAGAGCATGTACAATAGAGAAACCTAGATCCAAGCATTAGGGTTTGTATGAGCACATAGGATTGTTCTTATGCATAAAACCCATCATATTGAAGTATCGTCGTGTTATTAATTTCGGATTCGTTATTGATTCGAGACCGAATCAGTTCGTTTGATAACGATTTTGGTGTTGAAGGTGTATTATATTTCGCCGATAGTCGTGGTACTAGTATTTCATCATAACAGATTTATTGTTTAAAAACACTAGAATTTTTCTTTTTGCAGCCCCTTTCTTTTGGATAAATTTACAATTTTGACCCTTTGTATAAAAGAATTTCCATTTTAGTCCTTAAACCATTTTTCTTGACACTTTAGTATAAAAACTTGTTGAAAAGGTATTTTTCAGCTCAAATTTATTTGAAAAACAGTTTTAGTCCCTCAAAATGAAGTTTTCTCGGCTGAAACCTCTATTTTCGCAATTTTTACACTTTTGGCCCAAAATAGAAATTTTTTGCATCTTTGGTCCCTTTTAAATATGAAAAGTATTTTTAACCCCTGAAATGGACTTGGAGCACTAGTAGTCCCCTATTTTACAGAAAAATACAGTTTCAGCCCCTCTAATTTGAAAATCTCGCAATTTGGGCTTTATTGGGCTGAAAAGTTCATTTTTGGCCCATTATGCTTAAAATTTCACATTTTAATCCTTCAAAAGAGAATATTTCCAGAAAATACATTGTTGAAACTGTTTTGACTCATCTCAACCATCAGAATTTGTATTTTGTCATTTTGGCCCCTTTAACTTTATATTTTTAACATTTTAAGTCCAAAAATGGGATTTTAGTCCAAAGGAGTTCATATTAACCAACTTGGTTATTTTTCTAGAGTTGATTTGTATGAAATAATATGATTTATACTTATTTTATTCAACATAATGTAGATCTCGGTTTTGAGTTCCTTTTTGACTAGATCCAACACCATAATCACATAAGAACATAGAAATAAACATAGAAATCACACAAAGCATACATATACTCATAGATCTACACATTTGCTTGTATTCTCCCCCCACAAAACTTATAAAAACCAAAAAATAGGGGGTATGAAGCTCACCTTTGGGTGTGGTTTCGGTTTTGGAGAAGAGATGGAAAGAAATGAGGTGATTTTCGGCCCTAGCAACCTTTCCTTGAAGATCTCGAGTTTAGGAGCTTCTAAGGTGCAAGATCACAAGATTGAATGAATTTAGAAGAGATTTTTATGAAGTGAAGGGAGTTAGATCATAAGTTAGCCATTAACTTACCTTAGATGATGAATCACTTTATGAAGATCCTTAAGCTTCTAGCCAAATTTTCAAGATCTTGGATGGAGAGAGCAGGTGATTCTTGAGTAATTTAGAGAGTGTTTTTGTGAGGTGTGTGTGTGTGTGTGCTCTCGGCCGAAACAAGAAGGGAGGGGAGAAGTGAGAAGCTTGACAAGATTTTTGCATGGAGATATGTGTGTTGCATGGAAAACCTAAGGACAAAAATGAGGTGTCACCCAACAAAGTCAACCCTCCTTCTTTGTGGGCTTGGGCCGAGAATGGAGAGGGGAGAGAGGGGATTTTTGGGCTTTTTGCCCCTAAGCCCATATTAGAGTTAGGTTGAATGATTGTTGGCCTTATAAAATATAAGTGTGATTTTTATGCTTTATTAGGCTAGATTAGGTTAATTATGGTCCATAGTAGTTCATATAATTGATTTATTTCATTCTAGGCCCAATATGGCCCAAAATGTTGGAAATAAATGAAAGTGGGTCCAATTAGAGCCCATTTAAAGGTTCTAAGCTCAAGATAGTCAAGTAGGAAGCTTATTGGCCCATTGGGCCCAATAAGGAAGTCCTAGTCCAAAATGGACCTACACAAGAACTTCTAGGGTTTCCAATTACTTGTTGACTATTTGAAATGCTTGTATGGTGTACTTGATTGAAATTTTGTTGCCATGAAGTAAGCATCTTACATGATCTTAAGTTTTTGCTTCAACATTTTACTTGATTGTTGTGATTACAAGACACAAAATTTCTAGTTGTGACATCATCCCCCCGTTAGAGGGAATTTCGTCCCGAAATTCTGTTTGAAAGCTAGATTTGAGAATGCTAGAATAGGTGGGGGGGGGTACTTTTGCTTCATTTGGTCTTCGCGTTCCCACGTGAATTCTGGTCCACGCTTTGCGTTCCACCGTACTTTCACGATCGAGATGCGACTTTGCTTAGTACGCTTCACCTCCCTGTCCATGATTACAATCGGCTCTTCCACGAACAGGAGATTCTCGTTGATTTCGATCTCGTCAAGGGGAATGACGAGTGTTTCATCTGATAGGCATTTCTTTAGATTAGAGACATGGAACACAGGGTGTACATTGTTTAGCTCTGTGGGTAGTTGCAGTTTGTATGCCACTGGACCTATTCGGGCGACAATTTCGAAAGGTCCAATGTATCGTGGGTTCAGTTTTCCCTGCTTCCCAAAACGAATAACCCCTTTCCAGGGTGAGACTTTTAACAGTACTCGATCCTCGACCTGAAATTCTAAGGGCTTTCGCCGTTTATCGGCGTAGCTCTTTTGTCGGTCGCGCGATGCTTGTAATCGAGCTCTGATTTGAATGATATTTTCCGTGGTTTCACGAATGATCTCCGGTCCCGTTAGCGCCTTGTCCGACGTAAGTGCTCTTGCTAGCTGGGTGTCGCCTACTTCAGCCCAACATAACGGCAATCTACACTTACGCCCATATAGTGCTTCGAAAGGAGCGACCTTAATGCTCGAATGGTAATTGTTGTTATACGAGAATTCGAATAAAGGTAAATGGGTATCCCAAGACTTCCCAAAGTCTATCACACATGCGCGAAGCATGTCCTCGAGCGTTTGAATGGTTCGTTCACTTTGACCATCCGTTTGTGGATGATAAGTGGTGCTCATGTCGAGATGAGTTCCCAGTGCTTTCTGGAGTGATTGCCAAAAACGTGAAGTGAACCTACTGTCTCTGTTCGAGATAATAGACACTGGAACTCCTTGGAGTCTCACGATTTCGCGAATATATAAATGTGTCAATCTCTCCATCTTGTAGGATTCTTTTATTGGTAGGAAATGGACAGATTTCGTCAGTCGGTCGACTATTACCCATATGGTGTCTAGTCCATCTGACGTCTTAGGTAGCTTGGTCACGAAATCCATAGAAATTCCTTCCCATTTCCACTCAGGGATTATCGGTTGCTGTAATAACCCTGAGGGCTTCTGGTACTCCACCTTTACCTTGGCACAAGTAAGGCACTTACTAACATAGGTGGCAATTTCCGCCTTCATGTTAGGCCACCAATAGTGTTGTTTAATATCCAAATACATCTTGTCTGAGCCGGGATGAATGGAGTATCGCGTCTTGTGAGCTTCCTTCATGACTACCTCCCTAAATCCTCCGAGTTTAGGGACCTAAATACGGTTCATGAAATAGTATACTCCATTCTCCTTTGCCTCTAGGTTCTTCTCCATTCCGCGTAATGCTTCGCTTGTTCATTTTCCGTCTTCATGGCCTCTGACTGGGCTACCCCAATTTGAGTGGTTAGGTGAGATTGAATGGTTATTGAGAGAGTTTTTGTACGACGTTTAGAGTACTCCTTCCGGCTTAATGCGTCAGCTACCACGTTGGCCCTGCCCGGGTGGTACTTGATTTCACACTCGTAATCGTTTAATAATTCAACCCATCTTCGTTGCCTCATGTTCAACTCTTTCTGGTTCAAGATGTGTTGGAGACTCTTGTGGTCCGTGAAGATGGTGCACTTCGTACCATAAAGGTAATGCCTCCAAATCTTCAGGGCAAAGACCACGGCTCCCAATTCTAGGTCATGGGTCGTATAATTCACTTCGTGCGTCTTTAGTTGGCGGGATGCATAAGCTATCACCCTTCCACGCTGCATGAGAACGCAACCTAAGCCCTGATTTGACGCGTCACAGTAGACCACGAAATCTTCTGTTCCCTCCGGTAGAGATAGTACCGGGGCACTACAGAGAGCTCGCTTCAAGCTTCGGAATGCGACTTCTTGTTTGTCCGTCCATTTGAATGGTACGCCCTTTTGTGTAAGCGAGGTAAGTGGCTTGGCGATCTTAGAGAAGTTTTGAATGAATCTCCTATAGTAGCCTGCTAGACCCAGGAATTGATGGATTTCTGTGGGTGTTGTCGGGACTGCCCATCCTTCAACAGCTTTGACCTTAGAGGGGATCCACATGAATTCCATCTTGGCTAACAACATGACCTAGGAAATTCACACTACGGAGCCAGAACTCACACTTGGAGTGTTTTGCGTATAGCTTTTCCGATCGCAGAGTTTCTAGGATTTGTCGGAGATGTTGGCCATGCTCTTCTTCGCTTCGGGAATAGACGAGAATGTCGTCGATGAAGACAATGACAAAGTTGTCGAGGAATGGTCGACATATTCGGTTCATCAGATCCATAAATGCGGCAGGGGCATTTGTTAGACCGAAGGGCATTACGACAAATTCATAATGTCCGTAACGAGTTTGAAAAGCGGTTTTAGGAATATCCTCTTCCCGGACTTTGAGTTGATGGTATCCGGACCATAGATCTATCTTAGAAAAGTAACTAGCTCCTTGGAGCTGGTCAAATAGATCGTCGATTCGTGGGAGTGGGTAGCGATTTTTGACAGTGAGCTTATTTAACTCTCTGTAATCGATGCACATTCTAAAAGATCCGTCCTTCTTTTTGACAAAGAGGACTGGAGCTCCCCATGGCGAGTAACTAGGTCGGATGAATCCCTTGTCCAAGAGTTCACTGAGTTGGCTTCCTGCATTTCAGCAGGAGCTAGCCGGTAGGGTGATTTAGCGAGAGGAGTTGCTCCTGGAACGAGGTCAATTCGGAACTCCACTTGTCTCTCTGGGGGTACTCCAGGAAGATCTTCTGGAAACACGTCTGGAAATTCACGTGCTATTGGAATATCTTGAATGTTAGTCTCTTCCTTGGTTTTATCCACTATATGGGCCAGGAATGTCAAATCTTTCTTTCGTAGATGCTTTTGTGCCTGGATGCACGAAATGAGGCGAAGGTTCGTGCTAGGTTTGTCTCCGTAAATTACTAGGGTTTCGTGATTGGGAAGGTGAAGGCGAACGGCCTTCTCGTGACACATAATTTCAGCATGGTGGGGGCTTAACCAGTCCATGCCAATAATCACGTCGAAACTCCTAATGGACACAGGCATTAAGTCTATTCGAAAGACGTGTTGGTTCAGGGTTAGGGTACATCCGATGTAGATTTCCCCTGTGGATTCGGTTTCCCATTAGCCATTTCCACCGTAAAGGTTTCATTGAGCTTCTGGGGTTGTTGTTTTAATAAATGCTTAAACTTATTACTTACGAAACTTCACTCCGCTCCGGTGTCAAATAGGATGCATGCATAAGTGTGGTTTAGGGGAAACGTACCGGTAACGACTGCGGGATCCTGAATTGCTTCCCCCTGACCCATGGCTAGCACTCTTCTCGTTCCTCCATTCCCGGGATTGTTGTTGTTAGGGCAATCTCGGCGGAAATGCCCAGTCCTCCCACACCCATAGCAGGTGTGGCTAGGCCCTGCATTGTTGCCGTCGGTGTTGATGTTGTTGTTGTTGCTGTTGTTTCCCTGTTGTTGGTTCTGGGGAGGGTAAGTCTGGCAGTACCTCGCCGTGTGTCCCCTTCGATTGCAACCCGTGCACTACAACTCCTTGCATTCTCCATTGTGATGGAAACCGCACTTGTTGCACTTGGGAAGATTACCGGAATAAGGTCTAGGAGCATTTGAAGCAGCTGAGGCTGGAGCATGTGGTGTGGCTGGAACTGGTGCGGTGGCAGCATTAACTGCCACTGTCTGCTGCTTCTTAGAAGTCTCGGAGCCTTGGCGCCCCTTCCTTTTGTTGTTCTTCCCTTTCTCGCCATCACCTTCCTTCTTGCCTTCAGCCTCTGCTGGCTTCTCACCCTTTTTTTTGTTGTGGTCATACAACTTCTTCGCCAATCTTTTAGCACTGTCGAAGGTTTCGGGGTTTGCAACTATCACATTTCCTTGGATCGGTGAGGTTAGTCCCCAGATGAATCGCTCAATCTTCTTTCCTTCCGAGGTGATCATACCCGGGCATAACAGAGATAGTTCACTAAATCTCGATATGTAGGCATCGATATCCGCATTCCCCACAGTGAGGTTCCACAGCTCTTGCTCCATTTTCTGAATCTCACCTCGTGGGCAATATTCAGCCATCAACATTTCTTTCATTTCCGACCACGGCATGGAGTTGGCTACAGGGAGTGTCATGGCTTCCACGTGTCCGTTCCACCAAGTGAGCGCTTGATCGACAAAAGTGCAGGCTGTGAACTTCACCTTCATCTCCTCAGGATAATCGCATATCTCGAATACCGATTCCACCTTCTCGATCCATCGCTTCAGAGTGATCACCCCTCCAGTGCCGTTAAAGGTTCGTGGTTTGGCGTTTGTGAAATCCTTGTAGGTACATGTTTTGGTGGGTCCTTGATTCATTCCGTTGTTCGAACTCCCGGCCCCTTGCCCGTTGACTCCTCCATTGTTCCCCTGATGAATTTATGCCATCGTTGCAGTGACCGTAGCAGAGACCGCTGCCTGGAATGCGGCTGAGTCAACTTCGGGTGGGGTTGGTCCAGGGTTTCCGCGAGTAGGTCGGTGAGACATCTTTCTGTCATGAAACGGAAAGATGTTGAGTGTACGTGGCTTCCGTGTGGTTGTGATCCTACTGACTAGGTGTATGGCACGAACTTAAGTACTTCTATCATGTAGCATACAATCATAGATTCGCAACACATAGCAATTTGTAATATCATAACAAAGCACGTAAAAGTTTACTAATATTATCCGCATTTGATACATGAAAGTTTTTGCTCGTAAGAGCATACATGAGTGACACTAGTTCGACAGCATAACGGCTCTATGAGTAGTGTAGTCACTTAAACATAGAGTTGGGGTACATAGCATAGTTCCTAATGACCTAGTAAGATAAGTCTATCCCTAACACTCCGTGGTGCGTCCTACGTAGTGGAGGGGTCATATGCCGAAGTGTTGAGCCAGTAACTGAGCCATCTCCGTCATGTCTCCAATAACCTCATCCCTCTCGTGCTCAACTCGCACTGCACGTGCCTCCATGGCGTACAACTGTTGCCGCAGGGCGGCGATCTCATCTTCGGGAGAGCGGTTCTCCCTTGGGGGTTCATTGGTGGGGCGGGGTGGTCTGGTTGCGCCTCATCCACGAACGACGTGGCGTGATCTTTGTCCGGGTCTTGTCCTTCTTCGATGTCATCGTCGGTCTCCCCGAACTCGTAGTCGGTGTCTATGTATTCATCAGGTCCGACGTCGTGTGCTTCATCTGGATTCCCTTCTGGTTCATCTTCAAGCATCCCGTGAGCCACTAGGACTTGATGAAACTGGATACCCGGCTGCTCTCCCTCCATGAAGACTGGGGGAAGGTATAAACTATCGTTACTCCTACGACTCTACAACTATGATATAGGCTAAACAGACATTCTTCTCTTTTGGTGATAAAGGGGTTTGTTTTTAGGTTCCCTAGCTATCGCGATCTCATCAGAACATGTGTTAGTTATACCTTGGAGGGAATGTAGTTGATCAGGCCACATCCACTCCTTGATACCGCTAAGAACAGTCCTGAATTAACCGGGATACTAAATCTTGTTTGGTTCAGCGTTATGTTCTTATTCCTAATGCAAGCAAGGGTGTTCTATTGTTGTGTTTTACTTGTTTTGTTCAGAGTTGTGTTAGTCCCTCTTTTGGTTTATAGTTGCATATCAATGTGTGGCTAGATATGCTAGTTCACTATAAACAGAGCTCTCATACCAACCTGTCACACCCCCGAACCAGACGGCGGAAACGTCCGAGGGCTATTGTGACCCAATTGAATATCATCACAATGAATATACATGAAACATAACATCATACATCACCAAGCATTGAAATATTACAACTGGTAGTGTTTACATTCAGTACATTGATCCATATCATTACATGACCAAAAGTAAATTGTTCGATACTAATTAAACAAACAGCAAGACATTACTGAGTACATTTTTCCCTTTCGATTTACCTGTTACCTTAGAATACAAGTATTTTGAAAAACGTCAACATATGAAATGTTGGTGAGTTCATAAGTAATGTTTGAAATATAATGTTTTGTATTGTTTCGAAAACCACCAGAAAATCCGATATTTTCTGAAAAGAGCATAGTATAAAAATTGTGAAGATCCGTAAGTATGCTTGTTTGTTGGTATAAATGTAAAAAAAAAAAAAAAAAAAAATTGTTAAACTTGGTATGCATCTCTTAGGTGTATGAATTGAAAACCCTAGGAAAACCCGATGTTTTCCTAATACTTTGAATTAAGCGTTTTATATTTTGTTATTTCGTTGCAACGTGTGTATTCGATGAGTCCCGGTGACATTGGATTAATTATGGATTGTGAATTGTTATAAACACACATTAATGAAAATGACTAGTTTACAACTATACAAACGATCCCTTAGGCGTCGTTCGTACTATTCACTTAATCCAACCACCCTGACTTCTCATAGACCCACAACCGAGGAGGAAAAGAGGATGTGAAGCCCCCGATATTTCCATAAGTCGTTCAAGGCTATCGTGAATGCGAAGGGCCCTTAGCCCGACTCGCATTGGTGAATTCTCGACTTCGCCAGCAGTACCAAAGGACCCTTGGGGCCCAACAGCACAAAAACCATTGAAAGTCCTTTTACACGGAATTAGGTCATATAAGACCCAACTACATGTAAGCGAGTTTCCTTCGGGCCTAAAGATCATGTCATTGAGCTAGCTAGGCCCAACAAGCACGATTTGAAACCTTCGGGCCCAAAGATGGTGTATCGACGTCTGGTGTATTCCCACGTGTGTATTGACTTCCCGAAATTTCCACATGTTTATTGAATTCCCGAAATTTCCGCGTGTGTATTGAAGTATCGTCGTGTTATTAATTTCGGATTCGTTATTGATTCGAGACCGAATCAGTTCGTTTGATAACAATTTTGGTGTTGAAGGTGTATTATATTTCGCCGATAGTCGTGGTACTAGTATTTCATCATAACATATTTATTGTTTAAAAACACTAGAATTTTTCTTTTTGCAGCCCCTTTCTTTTGGAGAAATTTACAATTTTGACCCTTTGTATAAAAGAATTTCCATTTTAGTCCTTAAACCATTTTTCTTGACACTTTAGTATAAAAACTTGTTGAAAAGGTATTTTTCAGCTCAAATTTATTTGAAAAACAGTTTTAGTCCCTCAAAATGAAGTTTTCTCGGCTGAAACCTCTATTTTCGCAATTTTTACACTTTTGGCCCAAAATAGAAATTTTTTGCATCTTTGGTCCCTTTTAAATATGAAAAGTATTTTTAACCCCTGAAATGGACTTGGAGCACTAGTAGTCCCCTATTTTACAGAAAAATACAGTTTCAGCCCCTCTAATTTGAAAATCTCGCAATTTGGGCTTTATTGGGCTGAAAAGTTCATTTTTGGCCCATTATGCTTAAAATTTCACATTTTAATCCTTCAAAAGAGAATATTTCCAGAAAATACATTGTTGAAACTGTTTTGACTCATCTCAACCATCAGAATTTGTATTTTGTCATTTTGGCCCCTTTAACTTTATATTTTTAACATTTTAAGTCCAAAAATGGGATTTTAGTCCAAAGGAGTTCATATTAACCAACTTGGTTATTTTTCTAGAGTTGATTTGTATGAAATAATATGATTTATACTTATTTTATTCAACATAATGTAGATCTCGGTTTTGAGTTCCTTTTTGACTAGATCCAACACCATAATCACATAAGAACATATAAATAAACATAGAAATCACACAAAGCATACATATACTCATAGATCTACACATTTGCTTGTATTCTCCCCCCACAAAACTTATAAAAACCGAAAAATAGGGGGTATGAAGCTCACCTTTGGGTGTGGTTTCGGTTTTGGAGAAGAGATGGAAAGAAATGAGGTGATTTTCGGCCCTAGCAACCTTTCCTTGAAGATCTCGAGTTTAGGAGCTTCTAAGGTGCAAGATCACAAGATTGAATGAATTTAGAAGAGATTTTTATGAAGTGAAGGGAGTTAGATCATAAGTTAGCCATTAACTTAACTTAGATGATGAATCACTTTATGAAGATCCTTAAGCTTCTAGCCAAATTTTCAAGATCTTGGATGGAGAGAGCAGGTGATTCTTGAGTAATTTAGAGAGTGTTTTTGTGAGGTGTGTGTGTGTGTGTGCTCTCGGCCGAAACAAGAAGGGAGGGGAGAAGTGAGAAGCTTGACAAGATTTTTGCATGGAGATATGTGTGTTGCATGGAAAACCTAAGGACAAAAATGAGGTGTCACCCAACAAAGTCAACCCTCCTTCTTTGTGGGCTTGGGCCGAGAATGGAGAGGGGAGAGAGGGGATTTTTGGGCTTTTTGCCCCTAAGCCCATATTAGAGTTAGGTTGAATGATTGTTGGCCTTATAAAATATAAGTGTGATTTTTATGCTTTATTAGGCTAGATTAGGTTAATTATGGTCCATAGTAGTTCATATAATTGATTTATTTCATTCTAGGCCCAATATGGCCTAAAATGTTGGAAATAAATGAAAGTGGGTCCAATTAGAGCCCATTTAAAGGTTAGAAGCCCAAGATAGTCAAGTAGGAAGCTTATTGGCCCATTGGGCCCAATAAGGAAGTCCTAGTCCAAAATGGACCTACACAAGAACTTCTAGGGTTTCCAATTACTTGTTGACTATTTGAAATGCTTGTATGGTGTACTTGATTGAAATTCTGTTGCCATGAAGTAAGCATCTTACATGCTCTTAAGTTTTTGCTTCAACATTTTCCTTGAGTGTTGTGATTACAAGACACAAAATTTCTAGTTGTGACAAAGTACTTGAATTTTTTGGGGATAAGTTTGGAGAGGGGAAACATGTTATAGTGAGAGGAGGTTGGAGGAGATGAGGCTACAATGAGATTAAAACATGTTATAATGGGTCAAGTGACTTTTTTTTAACATGTCAAATGATAGTTTATTCTCTTAATGTACAAAAAAAAAGTTGGGTGACCCTTTAAAATAAATACGAAAAATTCGATGGGCTGATATCACATCACCCAAAATTTAACCTAAATGGTAAATATTTTTAAAATCACACCATTTTAGTAAATATCTTTTTAAAATACACTCCTTTGATAAACAAAAAAGTTCAGATTTGAGAGGAAAAAAAACATCATCATTTTATAGAGTTTTATTGTTTAAGATATTAAATATAAATGTTAAAATTTACTAAAACTAAAAGTACTCAACATAGAAACTAATAACATAAAATAGAATATCATCTTCAATGAAGTTTGTTTCATGTATTACAGGAATTTAAAATTCAAAAAATAAAAATATTTTTTATCTACATCGATAGCATTGCTCTTGTCTCAAATATATATATATATATATATATATATATATATATATATATATATATATATATATATATATAGAGAGAGAGAGAGAGAGGTTCATATGTGGATGAACCATTATTGTGTGGATGTATGGATTAATATATACCAATCATTTTAATTACTAAGATTTAATAACTAATTAAATATATAAGGGTATTTTGGTAAATCTATTTTTAAATCAATTAATTAAATTTAAAATAAACCTTATAATTATGGTAACTATATTTTGATTGAGGCTATAATTATGGCATCCAGGAAAACTACTGATCAACACCAAAAAAAACGTTGTGGTTTCTCCCTTTGTACATTCTAACCACCGGCGTTACCCTCATTATTCCCTGGAGCTACCGGTGTCACCAGCTTCTTTCTCCCGGACAACAATTAAGGTTTCTATAACCATACACTACCATCACAGACGGTTCCCCAGTGATGTCGCCGACCGATTTTTACACCACCACCATCACCGTTATTTTCATTTTGTCGCCTTCTTGTGCGATTAGGGTTCTGAAAACTCATTTATAGTTATTGTAATCTCCTCCATCTCGTTGATAACACAAGGTATTTGTTTTTCTAAATTTCTTTTGGTTCGAATCCTCTAGATACTTTTTTGTTTCCCCAAAAATCGATATATGCTATTAAATGAAAAAAAAAATCCAATCTTATGCTATCAAATCAACAAAGAACTTCCACTCTTAATTTTATTCAATAACTTTTCTGCGCCTTTTGATTTCTTTTTAGAGTTTTGAAAAGTAAAAGACGTATAATTTTTCTTTCTTTAACTTTTTTCAACATTTCTACTTTTGATCCGATCATTAAAAAAAGTTATTTCTACTTTTCGTACTAGTGAACAATAAATTTGATGATAGTCCTATTGATTATCAATGATGCATTGTGGAAGAACATGAAAAAAACTATCAAGTAGGAAACAAATCATGCTAAATGGGACTTTGGGTCACTTTTGTTTATTGCTAATAAAATATGCAATTTTGGTGTTAACTGTTGCAGGATGCGTTACGAAGTAAAGAATGAACTATGAAATTATGAATGAGATATAATTATTTTTTATATATTTGTTAATTGAATACTACTTAATGGTTTGTAAACTTTAATATTTAATGGTCTCTGGATTTATAACTTTTGATTTTCTCGTAGAGTAATGAAATTTATATTATTTACTTAAAGAATGTTATTTCAAACCTGCAAATTCTTTCAAAACGAGGAAAGACACTATTCTTTAAGAACGAGGAAGATTTGAGAATAAGGATGACCAATATTCTTTCAGAATGACGAAAACAATATAATGAGGAAGGTCAATATTCTTTCAGAATAAGGATGGCAATATTCTTCACATGTAAATCTGCAAGATTAAAGCTAGATAACCAGAAAGAGGAGGGATGATTTAGAAAGAGGATGGATGATTTAGTTTTATTCTTTAAGAATACATGTTCTTTTATAATGCTTTTATTTAAGAATAACTCTAATTGTGGATAAAAACGAAGTCACATGGTGCCACCTTGGATGCTCTTGTTGGTGTTGGATTTAGTGAAGCAGGGGCATGCATGATAGCAGGGGTCAAAGTCTTATTCATTTATGTTCATTATTTCAGAATAGGTATTTTGTTATTGTATGTGAGTACTTGTTTGTTCATTATTTAATATTTATTTGTAACACCTCGTTTCGAAGACAAACCCTAAAATCCGAAAATGTGTTTTAAGTATTATTTTATTTCGATATATATATATATATATATATATATATATATATATATATATATATATATATATATATATGTTTAGTGAAAAAGTGTGTAATTGACATTATAATTTTTTTGGAGGTCTAAAGAGTCCTTTTGGGGTTCGTGGTGTAAAGAATATTTGAGCATATGGCTAAAGAATAATCGGTTGGGCCCGTTTTGTAGTTTTTGGACTTATATTGAAAATATTTTGTAGAGGTTGGGCTATTTGGGTAAATTTAGATTAATTTGAAAGAAAAAAGAGAAGGTGGGGCTAAAAGTGTTAATATGGGATAAAGTTTGAAATTGGACGGGACTTATAACATGTCCTCCCATGCATCCCATAACCCTAACCCTAATCGTTTGAAGCAGTCGCCACCCTCCTTATGCCTCCCTTCACCTTCGGTCGCCGTCACCATCCATGTAGCCCGTTTTTCCGACCAGCTAACAGCCATCAAGCAACCACCGTACTTCCACCATTCTTCTTCTTCTCCTTTTCAGTCGCCACCATGTGAAGCCCTCATCCGCCACCCGCTACTTCGCCATTGAAGCGTCACCACCACTATCGGGAATGTAGGGAACAGCCGGGAGATCCACCGAAGGCTGGAGGCGGAATAAGGAGTGTTGGTGTGGGCCGTGAACCACCAGGATCGTTGCCGCCGTTGCGCCAAAACGTTGAAGACGTAGTCGCCGTCGTATGTCGCCGCCACTAACATTGATTGTAGCGTTGTTGTTCCGTCGTTGCCGTCCTCCGAATCGTTGTCGTCGCCACACGCCACTAAATGGGTGGTTGGGTTCATTTTTTCGGGCAAAAGGTGTGTGTGTGTGTGCTTCTACCACTAGAGTGCATGTCGTATGTGTGGTTGCTTGGCCGGACTTCACGAGAAAAGCCACCATCACCAGTGTGAGGTGGTGGCTGCCACCTCCAACCACCGTCTGCCACCACAAGGGTGGCTAAGTGTGTGTGTGTTCATTTGGATATTGTGTTGTATAATTGTATTTTGGCTGGAATAATCAAGGAAATTCGTCACCACTAGCGTGAGGTGGTGGCTACCACCATGAGCCGTCGTTGACCACCACTACCTGAGGTGGTAGTTGGTGGTTCCCGACTTAATTAACATTAATTAACCTAAAAACTTAACAAATGGACTAATTGGAATGCGATTGGGTTGGAAACCCTAATTATGGTTTAGAAAGCCCTAGTTTTGGATATGTTAATTTGGAATTGTCGGGACCTGCATGTTGGACCATTGGATTGGAGTTATCAATTAATCCCGACCACATTGTATGGTTGACCTAGTAGAGTGATGAACTTAATGGATTAAGTCCTTAATGGGTTAAGCGAGAACACTTAACCCTAATCGTCATTTCATGTGAAAACCCCTAAGTAGGTTTGGGTTCTTGTTGGGCCATTTCTTGGACTAAGTTGTTGTGGGCCTTCGTGGGCTAAGTGAGAATAGGTTTATGGACTAACGAAAATATTGGGCTTTAGGATAAGGCCCATTGGAAAGGCTTGGCCTAATTTTGAAAATTGGGTCATATTTGGGATTTGATGATTATGAGATATTGGACCATCAGAATGCCAAGTGTTGGGACTAGAATAAATGGTTGGGCCGTAGGGTAAGACCATATAGAGGTTAGGTCCCAATTTGGAAAATTAGGCCATAGGTTGGGCTTTGGTTCATTGTTTGACTTTTGGGCCTTTGGAGAGTGAGTTTGGGTCTTGGTTTTGAATCAAGCTAGGTTGGGGGTAAAGTAGTCTTTTTACCCAAGCTTGGACTTATGGTTATGTACTGGAAACCGATTATTAATTGGGTGTTGTTTTGATGTTGACAGTTCGAGAATCTATCATCCAGTAGCTAGAGTTATCCATGGGACTTCAACAGTGCAAGGTGAGTTACCTTCCTGTAGAAGTGGGCCGAAGGCACCAATGTCGGCCCACTAATAGTTGTTTATAGTAGAGATGATTGTCTTTGTGATAATTGTCTGGTATGCCACTATCTGTTGAGTATGTTTATGTTATGTTATTATGTGGTAGTGGTAGGGGTGAAATAGTCACCGTAACCGGTTAAAATAAACTGGAGGGTAGGTCAGGCACCCAGATATGTCTGACAGTATGTTTATGCTATGTTATTATGTGGTAGTGGTAGGGGTGAAATAGTCCCCGTAACCGGTTGAAATAAACTGGAGGGTAGGTCGGGCACCCATTTATACATGGAAGGGTAGGTCGAGCACCCATATATGCTTGACAAGGTAGGTCAGACACCCAGATATGCCTGATAGGGTAGGTCGAGCATCCAGATATGCTTGACATGGTAGGTCGGGCACCCAGATATGCTTGACAGGGTAGGCCGGGCACCCAGATATGCCTGACAGTATGTGATTAAGTGGTATGATAGAGGAACTCACTAAGCTTCATGCTTATGGTTTTCAGTTTTGGTTTCAAGTACTTCTTCTTAAAAAGGAAAGAGGTCAGCATGATCGCAACGCATCACACTATGATTTCCACATTATGAGACCTTTGGGAGTTGTTGTTGGATTAGTGTCTAGGACCGTAATTATATTTGGTATGTACTTGACCTGGTTGTGCATGGTCCTTTGTACCCTTGCTGAGACATTAGTGGAGCGTGTGTGGTTAATCGACACACTAATTGGGCTCTAAGAAAAGGTGGCAAAGGGTGACTCAATGTTTGTCATAGTTCGATGGAGTGTGTGTGGTTAACCGACATGTCGAATAGGTGACTGTAACATTGAGGGCACCATATACATTTGCATGGTTATTCACACCCGCTTTGTGATCCTCGGCATCCCAGTCACAAACTTGAGGGGCATATCGAGATTTAAACATGCCATTGAAAAGTTCAATGAATCTCAAAAGATCTAGGAGTTTTCAAATACATTTAAAACTTAATTTTTAATTTGTTTTTCATGGTGGAAAATTAGTGAATCGTCATTCACTTACCTTCAAATTATTTGCATGTTAGATTACGACATCCCTCTTCTAATTTGTAAATAATGTTATTGGATCCTAGCCCTAATTTCTTATTTGGGTGTTTAATTGGGGATTCATTTCTAATCAAACTTGTCTCTTTTATATTTCAGATGTCTAACGCGAACAACAACGCTTATAGTTCCTCTGGCTTGTTCTCACTCATGAACTTGTGTGGGAGAGTGATCTTTGACGGCTCCAATTTCAATGATTGGATCCGAAACATTCGAATGGTCACTCGTTATGAGGACAAATAGTATGTCCTCGATGAAAAGCTGAAGGAAATCAACATCAACACTGCCTCTGCTGAAGAGATTGTTGCCTTTGAGCCCCATGAACGTGATGCTACGAAAGTCCATTACATCATGCTGGTAACTATGACTGCAGAACTCCAGAAGTCCTATGAGGACATGTATCCCTATGAGATGCATCGAGATTTATTAGACCGATACCATCAAAGCGCTAGGCAAGAGAGGTACGAGATCATCACTTCGATGATCACTGCCAAAATGGGTAATGGAGAGTCCCTTACTGCTCATCTGCAAAAGATGCAGAGATATGTTGATCGCCTGCTAAAGTTGAATGTTAACTTTGATGAAAAGTTGGAAATTGACATCATCCTTCACTCCTTGCCTCCCTGTTACAACCAGTTTCGCATGACCTACCACATGAACAAGGAGGAGGTCACTTTGAGCAAGCTTCAAGGCTTGCTGAGGACTGCTGAGAGCAACCTTAAAGACAAATTTGTTGTATCAACTCCTACTCATGTTGTTGCCCCAGTCTTGGCAATTGGGCAAAGGGAGGGTAAGAAGAGGAAGGCTCCCTCAAAGGGCCACCATAAGGGAAAGTCCCATGATGACACCTCTTCTAGTGGAACCAAGGTTGATTCTGCTAAACTCAACTCCAACCCCAAGGATGCATAGTGTCATCACTGCCACGAAATAGGGCATTGGAAACGAAGTTGCCCAAAGTATCTGCAAGATATCAAGGATGGGAAGATAAAGTCGTCCTACGCAGGTATTTACTCTATTAAATCTAATGATTCATCACATGCTATTTCTTGGGTACTTGATACAGGATGTGGTTTTAACATTTCTTCTGATTTTCAGGGCCTAAGAAGAAATAGGGATGTGGAGCATAGGAAGATAAACTTGATCATGGGAAATAGAAGATTGTCGCCTGACACCAAGATCAGAGTTTACTCTTTAGTGCTTAGTAATGGATTAAGACTAGATTTAAATAATTATTGCTATTCACCAGATATGGCAAAAAACATCTTTTCTTTTCATGGTTTGTATATACAAGGTTTTAGATATTCATTTGATAATGAAAAGGGTTACATTAATGCTTATCTTAATGGTGTTTTATACTTTGAAGCATTGCCTTGTAATGGAATATATGAAACTGTGATGGTTGTAGACAATTTAGGAAATGATGTGTTATGTATTGACTCTTCCAATGGTTTGGACAAAGCATTGTCGTCTTGGACATGTCAATAAGAAACACATAGCCCAACTCCGAAAGGATGGAGTGTTGGAGTCATTCGACCTTAGGGACGATGACGTGTGCGAGTATTGTTTGCTCGGAAAGATGACCAAGTCACCCTTCATTGACACTTGTGAAAGGGGTGAGGGTTTATTGGATCTCATACACACTGATGTGTAAAATGGTCATTTTACCCTACGAGTAAATATTAGTTCTGACTAAGTGTTTTTTGGGAATTATAGTCGGAGGATTTCCGGAGCAACAACGGCAGCAGTTGGAGGATTCCCGCGCAGCTCAGCAGCTACTACGAGGCGAGTTACCTTCCAGTAGCGGTTGGTCTACGGCCACAATGTCGGCCCACCAATAAGAGTTGTATGATTAGATGATTGTCTTTGTGATATCATCTAGGTTTGCTACTACCTGATATGTTATATGCTGACACGATATGTTATATGTGATAGTAGTAGAGTTCGATTGTTAGGACCGAAGGGTAGGTCAGACACCCCAGATATGTGTGATAATATGTGTTGATATGTTTATATGCTGGCATGATATGTTATATGTGATAGCGGTAGTAGGAGGGGAATAGTCCCCAAGTTCGGTTGTTAGGACCGAAGGGTAGTTCGGACGCCCCAGATATGTCTGATAATATGTTTATGTTATGATATATGTGATAGTATTAGTAAGGGGTGGAATAGTCCCCGATGGTCGGTTGTTAGGACCGACGGGTAGGTCAGCACTCCAGAATGGCTTGACATGGGTAGGACGACACCCCAGAATGGCCGCATGGGTAGGACGGCACCCCAGAATGGCCGCATGGGTTAGGTCGGCACCCCAGAATGGCCGTACCAGGTAGGTAGGGCACCCCAAAATTGCCCGGCAGTATGTGTGCTATGTGATTGTATGGAATGCGATACGATGGGGGAACTCACTAAGCTTCATGCTTACAGTTTACAGTTTTGGTTTCAGGTACCTCTTCATCAAAGGGGAAGAAGCTGGCGCGGTAGCGGCACATCATACACACATGTTGTTTTCCGCACTATGAGATTATTCTGGGATTTGTACTCTGACATTATAGTTGATTTTATGTTTTGGTTTGCAGACACGAAATATGTTTTAAGAAATGATATGATCGAATGTTGTTTATTTACAAATGTTTTACAAAGTGTTTAATTAAAAATGAAAATTTTGGACTTGAAAATTGGGTCGTTACAAGTTGGTATCAGAGCCCTGGTTTGAGGCATTCGGACACACCTTCGGAGGTGTTTGGACTCAAACCAAGGGATTAAAAGATTTTTACAAGGAAAATGACTTTCTAAAAGTTAAGATAAAAGAGTTTTGAGAAGGAACAAGTGTGTGATGTGCGCAACCGGCCGAGCTCAAGTAAGTATTCCCCATATTACCCATACTAATTATCTTGTGTTTATCAATTTCAGTAGAACAACATGCTAGAATAAGACTAAGGATCTAGGAACGATGCCTTATGTGCCGGCTTTATGTGCTTCAGCTTATGAGAATTGCATGCTAGTATTGAGTAGACAGTAGTAGGATAGCCTGTTTAGGTTATGCCTGGTAGTATGAACTCAACATTATATGCTAGTTCAGCTTCTCGCTATGAGAACATATTTGCTTGAGTAATTTTTCTGTGTCCGAATGCCGCTTGGTTTGTGCTTTGTGGGACTCTGAGTGATGGGAGTTAGCCATTAGGTTAATACGTCACGTCACATGTGATCAGGGTTGAATAATCTCAGAGTGCTAGATTTGGCCCTATTGCGCAGCTCTTGTTTGAGTCTAACCGTTGTAGGGACAAGTCTGTTACTCGAAGGATTATCTGAGCCTCATCACATGTGATGGTATTCAGGTAATGGCTAATTGGCATTACAAGGAGGCCTTCAGAGCTGAGGACCAGCTTGGGTGGAGTTAGAGATTTTCCTTAAGGTAAGCCTAGAGTTGGAATGGCAGAGAATCAGCAGTGATAAAAGGGACTTGGTGGAGTCAAGGCAGTCCTTGAGGAAGGTACGGATAGATGTGGAAGATAGTATGGGCCCGTACTACTGAAAGCAGAGGATCCGTATCTAAATTGAGGAAGGTTGAGGCGAGACTAGGGAACTTGTAGTAAGTGTGATCCCTCTAGATGTATCAGTATCACTAACGGTTGGTATTATGTTTTGCATAATGGTGGTACTACGACAGAGGCCGGTAGTTGGCAGTTCAGGAGAGGGATCGAGTTTGGGTTCAGGCTCCAAACCAGTGGATGAGAGGCTACACGAGTTCATCGCGTCTGAGATCACCAGAGGCATCCTTGAGTCGACCCCAATCATCTTCGGGTCGATCAAGGAAGGGATAGTTGAGCTGATGGAGGATCGCCTCAGGGCGTTCAGGAGTGATATGGCGAATGGCTAGTCAGGATCCTGCACACTGTCCTTTAAGGACTTCAGGGGCAGTGGTGCACCAGATTTCCACGGGGCGAAGGACCCCATTGCTGCCAGACGATGGATTGCGGACATTGAGTCCGCGCGGCTGACCAGCTTCTGCCCCGAGAGGTCGAAGGTACGATTTGCAGCAGGGTGTTTGAGGGACCGGGCTAGGGATTGGTGGGATTCGGTTGGCGACTCTCTGGGAGCCTTGGTTGTTGAGGCTATGACATGGTCAGATTTTGTGACCCGGTTCCGAGCAGGTTCGCGCCAGTTGTAGAGCTTCAGCAGTTGGCTATGGAGTTTTTGGACATGAGATAGACTACAGAGACTGTGACGGAGATCACCGCCAAGTTCCGGGAGAGGGCAGTGTTGGTGCCCCAGTATGCGGGGGATGAGGATATGAGGAGGACCCGCTATCATGACATACTGCGAGCCGACATTCGGGAGCATGTTAGTTTTTTAGCTTGCCCTACCCTGGATTCCATGATTGCTAGGGCGAGGGAGAGGGAGATCGATCTGGAGCATGTCCGGAAGAGGAAGATGGAGGAGGTCAGACGATTGGGGCTTTGGGGAAGAAGCCCAAGGGATCGGATGGTAGGCCGAAAGGCCAGTCAGGACCGGGCCGATGCAGGAAATACGGTAGGCCACATGAGGGGGCATGTAGATTGGGATCGTCGGGTTGCTACAAGTGCGGCAAGACGGGGCACTTCAGTAGGGATTATACTGCCCCTGCACCGGTTGTTCGGACGTCTGAGTTGCTATGTTTCCACTGCAACCACAGGGGCCACAAAAAGGCCAATTGCCCCTAGTTGACAGCAGTATCAGCACCAGTGAAGGAGCCAGCTCCAGCGATCCTACAGATCACTGATGGCCGGCAGGGCAGGGCAGAGGCTCCAGTGGTAAGGAGTAGGGTATTCCAGTTGACTACCGAGGAGGCACGCGCTGCACCCGATGTGGTGATGGTATGATTTCTTATCTTTATGCTTTTATGATACGCTGCTGTGATTTTGATATGTTATGTATGTGCTCTGTTTAGGATCGTTCCATGTGAACGGTATCCCAGTTCAGGTCCTATTTGATTCAGGGGTTACCCGATCATTTGTCTCTCTTGCGCTTAGCAAGAAGTTTCCTGAGTCTTCGGGTATGTTGGATTGCCCTTTAGAGGTAGAGATTGCAGATGACCGATCGGTGCGAGCATCGACGGTATTCCGAGACTGCGTGCTGAGATTATTCGAAGAGCGTTATCTAGTAGACTTGGTTCTTATTCCGTTGAGAGGAAACAAGGTGATTATAGGTATGGATTGGCTGAGCCCAATGGGGCAGTGATAGATTACACGCAACAGCTGGTTCGGATCAGGACCCCAAGTGGGGGAGAGTTGGTAGTTCAGGGCGAGAGGCCATAACGAGGACCAGCGGTATGTTCGGCAGCGAGAGCTAGGCGTTACCTTCAGCAGGGTTGCGCAGGATATGTCGCTTATATCATGGACACCCGGGAGACGGGTAAGGAGACAGTGGGCGATGTGCCCATGGTGCGAGAGTTTACGGATGTATTCCCCGAGGAGTTGCCAGGGATGCCTCCGGAGAGGCAGGTGGAGTTCAGGATCGACCTAGTCCCTGGTGCGACTCTGATAGCCAAGGCACCATATCGGTTGGCTCCTCCTGAGATGCAGGAGTTGTCTACACAGCTTCAGGAGCTGTTAGACAAGAGATTCATTAGACCGAGTAGTTCTCCCTAGGGGGGATTCTGTTTGTGAGGAAGAAGGACGGGTCACATCGGATGTGTATAGATTACCGGGAGCTGAACAAGGTAACGGTGAAGAATCATTACCCACTCCCGAGTTTGACCAGTTACAGGGAGCGTCTTGGTTCTCCAAGATTGATCTGTGTTCAGGATATCATCAGGCGAGGGTCAGAGAGGAGGATGTACAGAAGACCACGTTTCAGACGCGCTATGGCCACTACGAGTTTGTGGTGATGCCCTTCGGGCTCACATATTCTCCTACCGCGTTCATGGACCTCATGAACTGCGTGTGTAGACCGATGTTAGAACGGTCTGTGATAGTGTTTATTGATGATATCTTGGTTTACTCCAAGACACAGGAAGAGCACGAGGAGCATCTGCGAGAGGTTCTGGAGACTTACAGGAGGGAGAACTTGTATGCTAAGTTCTCCAAGTGTGAGTTCTGGTTGCGCGAGGTTTAGTTCCTTGGACATCCCGTCAACCAGAACGGGATTTCAGTGGACCCGACCAAAGTGGAGGTCGTGATGAGATGGGAGGTTCCGAAGTCTCCATCTGAGATTTGGAGTTTCCTAGGATTAGCCGGATACTATTAGAAATTCATCCAGATATGTTATAGGTGATAGTAGTAGAGTTCGATTGTTAGGACCGAAGGGTAGGTCAGACACCCCAGATATGTGTGATAATATGTGTTGATATGTTTGTATGCTGGCATGATATGTTATATGTGATAGCGGTAGTAGGAGGGGAATAGTCCCCAAGTTCGGTTGTTAGGACCGAAGGGTAGTTCGGACGCCCCAGATATGTCTGATAATATGTTTATGTTATGATATATGTGATAGTATTAGTAAGGGGTGGAATAGTCCCCGATGGTTGGTTGTTAGGACCGACGGGTAGGTCAGCACCCCAGAATGGCTTGACATGGGTAGGACGACACCCCAGAATGGCCGCATGGGTAGGACGGCACCCCAGAATGGCCGCATGGGTTAGGTCGGCACCCCAGAGTGGCCGTACCAGGTAGGTAGGGCACCCCAAAATTTCCCGGCAGTATGTATGCTATGTGATTGTATGGAATGCGATACGATGGGGGAACTCACTAAGCTTCGTGCTTACAGTTTACAGTTTTGGTTTCAGGTACCTCTTCATCAAAGGGGAAGGAGCTGGCGCGGTAGCGACACATCATACACACATGTTGTTTTCTGCACTATGAGATTATTCTGGGATTTGTACTCTGACGTTATAGTTGATTTTATGTTTTGGTTTGTAGACACGAAATATGTTTTAAGAAATGATATGATCGAATGTTGTTTATTTACAAATGTATTACAAAGCATTTAATTAAAAATGAAATTTTTGGACTTGAAAATTGGGTCGTTACAGGCACTCTGCTGATCCCACCTCACGAGTCACCCCCTCCCACCAGTTTCGTGCTCAATACCTCAACATACAAGATGCGAACTCCACCTTTGCCACCTCTGGGCAAAAACTCGTTCACTGGGCGTTTTCCATGTCTGTCTCCCAGCGTCGGCTAGTGATAGGATCCCTGAACCCAAAGAACTCAGGCGCTACACACGCCTTGAACTCCTTGAACAAGGGACCTCGGGCCCCAATATAGCCTGCAACAATATTGGCTCGAAAGGACCTGAGCCACTCCTCCATGATCTCCATGATGTCCTCCTTGAGGGTACCGAAAAATCACCGGGGTTGCGTCAAGGATGCCACGAGTAACCTCGGCTGCGATAAGATCGCACAGCCTCTCATTAATGGGCTCTACACCCGAGCCTAAACCTGATCCTGATCCTGAACCTGAACCTCTTGTGATCATCACCATCCTCAACTGAAAATATCACAAATAACTAAGATAAATAATTCGAAAGGGATTCCTCCTCACCGGACTTCTAAGAACTATCACGTTTGTCACTGCTTTGGGTACAGGTCATGTACTTTCAGTAGTACGGGCCTAATACTACCTTCCACACCTCCCTATATGTCACACCCCCAAATCAGAACGACATAAACGTTCGGGGGTAGAGGAAGTCAAATGTAGTATCACAACACATGCATTATAGTAATCAAAATAACAAACAACCATTGCATTAATATTAAAGTGTTTACAATGTATGTGATTCACAAAAGATCGAATCTAAAAGTAAATAGCAAAATAAGACATGAAGCTACTATACTCCATCTAGGGATGTCAACGGGGGTAAACGGGGTGGGGAGTGCATCTCCCTCCCCCGCCCCCGAAATTTCCCCGTCTCCCCGCCCCTGGAATGTTCAGTGTTCCTACCCCCGCCCCCGCCCCCGAATCCCATTTATTACCCCCGCCCCCGTTCCCCCGCCCCGATTGATTTTGGGCTACTTTTTTTTGGGCTAAAAGAAGTTATTATTTAGGCTAAAATAAGCTATTTTTTAGGTAACAAATAATTATTTATAGCAAAATTTTATACGTTAAAAATAAAAAAGTTATGGTATTTTAAAAAATTATACTAACAGCTTAAAAACATGTTTTTTTGATGAATTTTGGAAGCTCAAAATCATGTTATAGTTTATTATATTTTTATAATTAATATATGTAAATATATGTGTAATTTATTAACGGGGTCCCCATGGGGATTTCGGAACGGGATTGCCTACCCCCGCCCCGCCCTCAAAATTAAAACGGGAGTTAACCTTGGCCTCGCCCCCATCCCCATCCCCATTTTTATTTAAAAAAATCCCCCAAACGGGATGAGGCCCCCACGGGAACGGGGTCCAACGGGACTTTTTGACATCCCTAACTCCATCTTCTGAATCCCGATGCTCGTACCTGTCTACTAGTTTCCTAAGAATACAAGTTATTTTGAAAGAGTATATCAACATTTAAGTTGGTGAGTTCATAAGTATTTAAGTGATGAAAAGTAAGTTCTTTAGAAAAGTTCGCCTGTTCCTCCAGAAAATCTTATATTTTCTGATGTGGTGAAAGATAAGTAAAAATGACTCTATAATTCCTTCTATGAGTACTAAATGAATACAAGTTATATACAATTTAGAGTAAACAGACAATTGATTGTCTGGATCTACCCTAAGCCCACAACCAAACAATGAACAGGAAATGAGGCGGAGCGTATTCATTTGGTACCTACGGAGTTAACTGTAATAGTTCTTTTATATTTGAATAAAACATTCTTTAAGAAAATTGTAACATCCCAAGTTCGGAAGCAAGAAGTTGGAGGGTGCTAACTGTAAACTAAGGAAGCTACTCGACGAGTAGGTATGCTACTCGTCGAGTCGGAGCGGGATTGATCGCGGGTTTAAGTGATCAACTCGCCGAGTCAACAGTTTGGACTCGACGAGTTGGTGCTGAAGAGAGAAAACCCTAATCTTGAGAGTTGCGCCCTATTTAAAGGACTTTATGTCTTTCCCCCAGCCTCCTAATCCTCCTGAGAGTTCCAGAAAACCCTATTTTCGTGTGAGGCTTCATTGTTGAGGAGATTGGGACTTGGAAGAGGAAATTGTTGGAAGGAGCTTGAGAAATTGGAAGCTAGCATCAAGGGGTTTGTATAGATCTGGGATCTACATCAGATTCTAGCACATCTCTGAGGTAAGGAGCCCTTATCTTAAGCTATTTCCTTTGTGGTTCATCCTTGGTGGTTGTTTTGGGAGTTCTTTAACTTGTTTTGAGACCAATCTCGGATTCGGAGTTAGATCTGGGGTTGCTACTCCAAATCCAGACTCATGATGGCCTAGAATGTCATAAAGCTTCAGTATTTGAGTTGTTGGTGAAGCCCCTTTGTCTAAACCCAAGCCATAGTATGTTTTGGGCCTATATCTCCTTGGTTTCACGTAAAGTTTGCAACTTTATGTGAGGGTTAGATTGTAGAAGGGTGGATCTATGGATTGGAGCCCCTGCATGGCTCGAAAATCTTCTGAATGGATTGAGAACTGGAGAGACTCGTCGAGTCACATGGGTGTACTCGACGAGTTGTATGAACATAAGCATGGACTCGGCGAGTGGAAGAACAACCCGGCGAGTCTGTTGAAGATTACCTTAGACTCAGCGAGTCTATTCTTGGACTCGGCGAGTCTGGTCGCAGACCCCAACCTCTTTTGGGTAAAGCCTTGGATTAAGTGAGTCGGTCGGCGACTCAGTGAGCTGGACAGGATGGGACTCAGAGATCGTTGGACTCGACGAGTCTTGGGGCGACTCAGCGAGTTGAGTCGTATTATGGGAGTTTCTGACTATACGAACTCGATGAGTCGTCGGGGTGACTCGGCGAGTATAATCAACCAGGAAGGTTGAATTTGACTGAGGATTTTGACTTTGACCAAGAGTTGACCAGTTTGACTTCCAAGGATATTTTGGTAATTTTGGGTATTTATGGAATTGGTTGTTTGGTAGTCTTCTATGGCGAAGATCGTGTCGGTGGTCGGAGCATCTTGGTCTTATCTTTCCAGTCGGCAATTACAGGTGAGTTCTCCTCACTATATCGACAGGGTCTACGACACCAAGGACAACCCTTTATCGGATGGAAAATCGGGTATTATTTGTTATGTTATTGCTTTGCTAGATATGCATCCTTGTATTTAGGAAGGTGTTATGTTAGTGACCTGGTTAAGGTCGGTACCCGGTATATAGGGTAATGTTATGCTGGTGACTGGTTAGGTCGGAATCCTGGTTAGGATGTTGCAATGTTATTGATATGCTAGATACATCCTGGTTTAGGATGGTTGATATGTTATTGATATGATAGATTTCATCCTGGTTTAGGATGGTTGCAATGTTATTGATACGTTAGATATATCCTGGTTTAGGATGGTTGCTATGTTATTGATATGCTAGATTTCATCCTGGTTTAGGATGGTTGCTATGTTATTGATATGCTAGATACATCCTGGTTTAGGGTGGTTAATGTGTTACTGATATGCTAGATACATCTTGGTTTAGGATGGTTGCTATGTTACTTATATGCTATGTGATCTGTTAGACTGTTTGTCTGGTTAAGGATTGTTATGTGATTAATTTTTACTGTGCATATGGTTGTTTGACGGGGGTTGGGTTGAGGCGGGTCCTGCTTTGTGCTGTAGGCCAACATACCCAGGGCGGACCGGATATTCCGAAGGCCCAACGAGCGGTCCGGATATGCTGAAGGCCCCAAACTTTGTAATCGGAGACCCATATAGGGGTCAATTTTTCATGATCGTTGTATCAACTATTATATTAATATAAGTGACACTATTATTACTACGTTGAGTATTTCATTAAATCCTTGAAAAGTCATCAAGAAAACCATATGCTTGATTCATATTTTCAGTCTTACAAATAACCTTCATTCTGCTATTTTAAGACTCATACTATCATCTGTTGTCGAACTATAGCAATTTGGTTCATAAGACACATTCAGTTTCTATACTAAGTAATTCTTATCGTTATCTTTTCAACCTATAGTTGAAGGATGCCTCCGCGTAGGAATCCAAGGTGAAACAACAGTGGGGAAGCACCTATACCACCACCACCTCCACCACCTCAATTTGATGTTGTCATGTTCCAAGCAGCAGTCACCGCAGCAGTAGCAGCTGCCATGTTACAGATCAATAACTCGAGTACTACTGGCTCGGGAACTGGCACACACCTATCCAACCATGGTGAGAGTCATGGGCAACCCCGAGAATGCACCTATAAGGACTTTAATAATGCCAAACACTGGATGTTTTATGGAACTGGTGGTGTGATAGCTCTGAGGCAGTGGATTGAAAGGACGGAATCAGTCTTTGAAATCTGCTCCTGTCCCGAGCACAACAAAGACAAATTTGCAACTTTCACCCTTATTGATAGAGCTTTAACTTGGTGGAATGGCCACGTTAAGGTACTTACCCTGATAGTGGCAAACTCCATAAGCTGGGAAAGCTTAAAAGTCATGCTGATGAGAGAATACTGTCCACGAGGAGAGATTCAAAAACTCGAGCACGAACTCTGGACTCTTGGAATGGTTGGTAACGACATCGCAACTTATACCAACAGGTTCTGCGATCTGGAAATCCTTTGCCCAGATATGACTACTCCTGTGAGCAAGAAAATAGAGAGATACATTTGGGGGCTGTCTCCCCAAATTAGGTCAAGCGTGTTAGCTTCAAAACCTGACACTTTTGAAAGTGCCAAGGAAATGGCACAATCTCTTGTTGATTATGGAGGTCATCAGAACTCAACGGTTGCTACACCAGAACCACAAAAGGGAAACAACAACAACAACAACAACAACAATAACAAGAAGAGGGTATGGAATAAAGGGAAGGGTGGGTCTTCCCAAGAATCTACAAAGAAACAGCTAGTTTCAGTGAATGCTGCCACTATACCTACTACAGTCCCTACAAATACCTACCCAACCAAGCCTTATGTAGGTAACCTTCCAAAGTGCGGCAAATGCACTTACCACCATCATGGACCTTGTCGGGAAATGCAGTGCGCCAACTGCAACAGAAAGGGGCATACTGTCCGTTTCTGCAAGGATCCCGCAAAGCCGATCACTCAAGTTCCCAACGCGGGTGTAGGCCTGACTTGCTACGGTTGTGGCGAGGTGGGCCACTATAAGAGGAACTGCCCAAAGGCAGCAAATACCGGCGGGGTGGGACGAGTTTTGGCTATAGGCCACGATGAAGCCGTAGCTGATCCGACTGTAGTTGCTGGTACGTTCCTTCTAGATAATTCATATGCATGCATATTATTCGATAGTGGAGCGGAGAGAAGCTTCGTGAGTCAAAACTTTATTCACTTACTTAAACCTAAACCTAGCAAGTTAGAAAAATCATTTACGGTAGAGATGGCCAATGGAAAAACCGAAAACACTAACTGCATATACATGGACTGTACGTTAACTTTAGACGGTCATTCTTTCCCAATCAATCTCATGCCGGTCCAAATTAAAAGTTTCGACGTCATAGTCGGCATGGATTGGTTGAGTTTTCTTCGCGCCGACATCATGTGCTTTGAGAAAGCAGTTTGTCTTAATCTCCCTAACAACGAAACATTGGTGGTTTACGGCGACAAATCAAGTACAAGCCTTCGCATCATTTCGTGCATCCAAGATCGAAAGTGTTTACGGAAGGATTGTTGAGCATTCCTAGCGCACATCGTGGATACAAGTCAGGAACTGAAAGACATCAAGAACATTCCAGAAGTACGCGACTTTCCCGATATCTTTCCAGAAGAACTACCGGGATTACCACCACAACGCCAAGTCGAGTTTAGAATCGACTTAGTTCCAGGGGCTACCCTAGTAGCGAAATCGCCTTATCATCTCGCACCAGCAGAGATACGGGAACTTTCCAGTCAACTTAATGAACTCCTTCAAAAAGGATTCATAAGACCAAGTTTCTCACCTTGGAGAGCACCGGTCTTGTTCGTAAAGAAGAAAGACAGATCGTTCCATATGTGCATTGACTACAGAGAACCGAACAAACTTACTGTCAAAAACCGTTATCCTCTACCCCGTATTGACGACCTATTTGATCAACTTCAGGGAGCAAACTACTTCTCAAAGATAGATCTACGATCCGGATATCACCAATTACGAGTACTAGAAGGGGATATTCCCAAGACAGCTTTCCGAACTCGTTATGGACACTACGAATTTGTAGTGATGCCGTTCGGATTAACCAACGCACCAGCAGTATTTATGGACCTAATGAATAGGGTATGCCGTCCTTACTTAGATCAGTTCGTCATCGTCTTTATCGATGATATACTTATCTACTCCCGAAGTAAGGAAGAGCATAGTCAGCACCTACGAAAAGTCCTAGAAACACTGCGATCGGAGAAACTCTATGCGAAGTTCTCTAAATGCGAATTTTGGATTCGAAGAGTGGAATTTTTGGGCCACGTTGTTAGCGAGAAAGGGATACACGTGGACCCCTCCAAAATTAAGGCCATTGAGAACTGGTCGGCACCAAAGACACCTACAGAGATTCGTCAATTTCTAGGTCTCGCCGGCTACTATCGCAGATTCATAAAGAACTTCTCTAGCATTGCGAAACCTCTTACTACATTAACCCAGAAAGGCGTGTCCTTTGACTGGGAAGCGAAACAAGAAAAGGCGTTCCAAACGCTGAAACAGGCCTTGTGCACCGCACCGATACTATCCCTCCCTGAAGGGATAGAAGATTTCGTAGTGTATTGCGATGCATCAAACCAAGGACTTGGTTGTGTTCTTATGCAGAGAGGGAAGGTTATTACTTATGCCTCCCGACAACTTAAGACACACGAAGTGAACTATACGACCCACGATCTTGAGTTAGGAGTAGTAGTATTTGCTCTGAAGATCTAGAGACACTACTTATACGGAACAAAGAGTACTATTTTCACCGATCACAAGAGCCTTCAACACATTTTCAATCAGAAGGAACTCAACATGCGACAACAACGATGGGTTGAGTTACTCAATGACTACGAATGTGAAATTTGTTATCATCCTGGCAAGGCCAACGTGGTGGCTGACGCCCTCAGTCGAAAGGAATACACTGGTCGGAGGGTCAAATCTCTGACTATGACTATCCATTCCCACCTATCCACACAAATTAAGGAGGCACAAATGGAAGCTTTGCAACCTGAAAATGTGGCGGGCGAATCCCTGCGAGGAATGGAAAAGAATCTAGAAGTCAAGGGTGGCGGAGCATATTATCTCATGGACCGAATATGGACACCAAAACATGGTGGTTTCAGAGACGTAGTCATGACCGAAGCACACAACACAAGATATTCCATTCACCCAGGTTCAGATAAAATGTATCTGGATCTTAAGAAACTGTACTGGTGGCCTAACATGAAAGCAGAAATTGCTACCTTTGTAAGTAAATGCCTTACTTGCACAAAGGTTAAGGTCGAGTATCAAAAACCGTCAGGATTACTACAACAACCGGAGATACCAGAATGGAAATGGGAACGGATTACCATGGACTTCATAACCAAGTTGCCCAAGACGACGGGTGGACTTGATACCATATGGGTCATCGTCGACAGATTGACCAAATCCGCACATTTCCTACCAATCAAGGAGACAGACAAAATGGAAAAGCTTACAAGAACTTACATAAGGGAAGTAGTGCGACTGCACGGTGTTCCATTATCCATTATCACCGATAATAGTAGATTCACTTCAAGATTCTGGCAGTCACTACAAAGTTCCCTGGGGACTAGGCTAGACATCAGTACAGCCTACCACCCACAAACAAACGGGCAAAGTGAGAGAACGATACAAACTTTGGAAGATATGCTGAGAGCCTGTGTGATTGACTTTGGAAAGGCATGGGATATCCATTTACCCCTTGTCGAATTTTCATACAACAATAGTTATCATACAAGCATAAAGGCTGCTCCGTTTGAAGCCTCTATGGTCGAAAGTGCAGATCCCCTCTGTGCTGGACTGAAGTTGGCGATACCCAGTTAGCTAGAGGACGAGTTCCTGAAAGCACTCTCACCGGTCCAGAAATCATACGAGAAACGACAGAGAAGATCGTTCAAATTCGTGAACGTTTGAAAGCCTCCAGAGACCGACAGAAAAGCTACGCTGACCAAAGGAGGAAACCTTTGGAATTCTAGGTAGGAGACCACGTTTTATTGAAGGTCTCACCGTGGAAAGGTTTAATACGCTTTGGGAAGCGTGGGAAACTAAATCCAAGATACATAGGGCCTTTCGAGATTCTTGCTAGAATCGGCCCTGTGGCTTACAAACTTAACCTACCGCGTGAACTTAGTAACATACATCCAACCTTCCATATCTCGAACTTGAAAAAGTGTTTGTCCGATGAGACTCTTGTGATTCCACTCGACGAGATCGAGATCAACGAGAGCCTTAACTTTGTGGAAGAACCGGTAGAAATCATGGACCGAGAGGTCAAACAAACAAAAGAAAGTTGCATACCCATCGAGAAGGTTCGCTGGAACGCCAAGCGGGGACCTAAATTCACATGGGAACGCGAAGATCAGATGAAACAAAAGTACCCTCATCTTTTTCTCTGATCCACTAGTATCTCTACTACTTTAAATTTCGGGATGAAATTCCCTCTAACGGAGGATGATGTGACAACCCGATATTTCAACTCTTTGTAATGACCTAAAAAGTCAAGTATTGTAACCACTTGTGAGTTAATGAAATTAACTTTGATAATAATATGTCCAAAAAGTTTCTATTTAAATTCCTACTACGTTTAATGTCTTTAAACCGTGATCGTACGTAAAAAGAACGCTCAAATCCGACTTCGTATGTTGAAGTTATGATTTTTCCAAGTTCGGCATAGCAACAGACAGCTAAAAACTCGAATCGGAGATCGAGCGACTTTTGGCCGGAATGACCTAAACGAGAATCGAAGGTCTCGAAAATGGTAATTCAATGGTAAAAAGTCTGGCAAAAACCGACGTCAAATAAAGAAGTTATGAATTTCTAAAGAAATTCCTTAAACACGACTCTTTTTAAAATAAATAATAAAAATAATTTCAAAATTTGCTGACGGAGTCTAAACGAAAGTTGTAGAGCGTAATCTCACCTACGCGTGGATATATAGACCATCGAAAACGGAATTCATATGAAGAAGATATGAATTTTAGAAGTTTATTAATTAAATTAAATATAAATTTAATTATAAACTCTTGGTAATATCCGAAGAGGAGTCAGCAGATAGGACCGAAGTACGCCCTGCGTACCCTCGTACGCCCCGCGTACTCAAGGCCTAGGCCTCGGATCGTCCACGTCCCGGTCTATGCGAAGTAGCCTTGTCCCATCCGAAGTCCGAGGCAGTCGAGGACTCGGTCATGCATGACGTACGTGTACGCCCCGTGTACCCTCGTATGCCCTGCGTACCGAGGCGGTTCCAGCCCCTATAAAAGGGATGCGAGGGTTCTGAAGAAAGGGCTCCATTTCTTTCCTTTCTTGTGCGTTCTTGCCTCGTTTTCCGTGCCCGTTCTAACCCGAAGCCCTGGTCATTTTGCTCAAGTCCTGAAGATCGTTTCTACTCCCGAGATTCCCGAGAATCCCGAGAAAAATCCGTTTCCCGAGACGAAACTCTGCCCGGTTTCCATCTCTCTTTCTTCAAACTTTCAAGTGAGTTCATACCCCTTAATTAACCTTTTAAATGTTCTATAAATGCTTTTATATGCTTTCAAGGGGGGAGGGGGAATACAAGTAAAACACACGAGTATCATCGTGTGTTATATAAAGAATTATTATATGCTTTTATTTAACCAAATCATATATGATTTATAAACTTTATAGGAAATTTTCCTATATAAAATATGTTACAATAGCATTCTATCTTTTGAAATATAAATTGTTGTAATGCATGTATAAACTAAACATTTTCTTAGATTATATGTATACTTGTCTATCTTAGGCTCTACAAAAATCTATACTTTCATAACAAGTGATTCCTTTTCTAGGTATTTCTAAACAAACGAGACACACTTTTAGAAAACTATAATAGGTATAGTTTTATGAGGAAATTGCTAACTTTTACATACTAGAAACACGATTTTCAAGAAGTCACTTTCATATACAAGAACGAACGAACATTTTAACACGTAAATCTGTTTTTATACCACGGTTTGTGAGACATTAACTTCACATACGTTCGAGTACACATTTCAAGTCCTGTATTATATCCCAAAATCCCTTGGAGGGGGAGCATGGTGTTTGTGTATAGATCTATACGGGCTTGACAACCCGCGCCTTAACTGTTAGCTACAGTCCATCATTTGGGGTGACAAACGTCATAACATTCCAACGCCTGAAGAACGTTGTGTATAGGCATTCCGAGTCAATAGTATGGTTATAAAACTCACATGGGGTATTAAAAATGCATTGATTTACGAGGTTTTCAAACATATTGGTTATTTTACACTTACATACATTTTTAGAAACAAACATTGGTCTTGAGAGAAGGCTACTCTTATACTAGTAGAAAATATAGGATTTTCTAGAAACAAACAAACAAGGATAAACCATTTCATTTCATAACAAACCTTTGTCATTTAATACTTATGAAACTCACCAGCTTAAATGCTAATCTACTCTTTCAAAATTACTTGTATGTCCCAGGGATTCGGTAATTTTAGGTACTAATATGCTTTTGAAGAAGAGATGCTGCGGTGCTAGTTTAATCTCATATTTTGACATCATATTGTAATTGGTTTTGAACATGTAACTTTTGACAAATGTAAACTTTCAATTATATATATGATGGTTGTATTGCTTTCTTTACTATGTATTCATTTGTTACGTTACCACATGAAGTCATCCGCCCCCGAACGTTTCTGCCGTTCAGGTTTGGGGGTGTGACACTAGGGTTGGGTTTTGGAGTTGTTTCCCTGTCATTATATAGGTCATTAGAGACCTTTTGGTGTATTGCCAGAATGGTGGTCACAAGATGTCTTGTGACCGGATCCAGGTTAGGATCGGGAGCTTGCAGCCAGGAGAGGCCAGCATTGTCAGGGGATCGTGTCAGGCAGATCCTCAGGGAGGATAAAATCAAGATTGTGCGGGGATAAATTCCGAAGATGATTGGGTCTTTTAAGACCGCCATGGTTGAGTATTTTTGTCGAGCGCCATGCAGACATAGCTAAGACGGTTGCCGCAGCAGCTTTGGCAGCTGTAACGACGGTAGGGAGAGGAGCTGGACGAGTTTTCCAGGACCGGGACATGTCATCGGTACATAATCTGATGAGCAGAAGGATACAGTTATCTTGGACCAAGAAGATGACCTGTACTCGTTATATTCACGCGGGTTGAGAGGGAGAGTCTTGCTTGTGGGTTTATAGATTTGAGGCTCGGGGGTTTGCTCGAGGCCGGGTTATGGGTCGTGGGAACTCCAGAAAGGAGTGATGATTATGTTCAGTTGGGGTTTTGCAGCTGGAAGTGAAATGGTTGATTGATGAATTGGACCGTCGTTTGGTAGGGCAAGGATTGCACCCTCTCAGTTTCCAAGCTTGAAGGAGTGAGCAGGCTTGTGACCCCAGGATCAGGTGTATTCCACCTCGGGGTCAGTTGCTTACAGGAATAGGCAACATTATTTCAGCACCGGTGAGCTCAGGACGGTCGGCATGGCATAAGTGTTGTGAGGTCCGGTTTTCCTTGGATCTCTTGTATTGGATGGAAAGGATTGATTGTGCGATCTATTGCACTTTTGGTACTGTAGACTATGTATTGGGAGTGGTTTATAGCCCGGTTTAGCGCAGAGGTTGTTTCAGCTGCTGCCGTTCAACTGCGTGCGTTTGAGTTAGTGAGTGAGTCAGGGTGTGAACCCTGAAGAGAATGATTTCTAAAGCCCGAAAGTAGGAAGCTTGTTTCGAACACCTTTGGAAAAGGGGTTTTATGTGGGAGGACTGCGGATGGAGTCCCACAAAAGGGGTTATTCATCATTGTCCGGATTCAGTGGTTAGCAAACATTAGTGGTTGACAGATTAAAAGCGCCAAGAGAAGTAACTTGTTGCCAAGGTATTAGTTGGAGCATCTATATTGTGGCCTTCAGGAAGTGAGTGTGGAGTCATTCACGCATTAGTGGCTGTCGGTTTCACTGGAATTCAGGGAGTGATCATCTGATTTTTTGAAGTGGGTGATGAGTCGGGTCTAGATAGCAATGGAACACTAGTGGGAAGGAGTTGGTTGCCATCGGATAAATCGTTGGGAAGTGAGGGGGATTGAGAATCCTCCAATCTTCATGTATTATGAGGGCTTAGTTGAATCTAAGTGGGGGAGTGTTACCCAAAGATGCTGAAGTGGAAAAGGTTTTGAAACGGGGATAAGTTCACAACCCGACAGGGGGATAGAGGCCCTATTGGCTGCTTAGTTGAGGGTTGTGTTGTTTGTGTTGGATATAGTGTCTAAGTCCATAACTATATTTGGTATGTACTTGACCCGACCCGGCATGGTCCATTTGGGTTGCACTTCACCCGAACAATTTATGAATAATATTTGAGAATAGTACAAGTTATGATTTATTAATATATTATAAGTTCTAATATATTAATATAAGATCATATTATTTAATTAGTAGTGATCTATAATTAATCTAGGATTAATTTAGTGATCAAAGATATTACTAATTAAATATGGGCTTCTATATTTATATAGTGTGGGCTTATGCTTATTTGGAATGGGCTAGGCTTGGATGGAGAAGTCCATGGATACTCCATGGAGCTTTAACCCATGGATCTCATGGAAATGAAGAGACATGGGTATTAGGGTTTACATGAATGTAACCCTAATCCACCACACTATATAAAGGAGGTCTTGGTTCTTGAAATCACACTAGTTGACACTTGTAGAGGTGAGGGCCGATTTCAAGAGAAGTGGTGACTATTCTCTCAAAGTTCCAAGTTTGTGGTGATTTGTGACTTTCATTTGAGGCATCCACACTATTGGTGCTAGGCTCTAAAACTCCAAGCAATCAACTACAACTACAAGGTAAGTGTTTCTACTAGCTTTATTTGATTCAAGTTCCCCATGCCATGCTAGTTAGGATATAAGCCTTGGAAAAATAATTATTTGCATGTATCTTAGACAAACATAGATCCAAGGTTTATTAGGGTTGCATGTACACTTAGGAAGTGTTAGAATGCTCAAAACCCATCAGTGGTATCAGAGCCTAGGCTTGTTTGTTTGATACTTGTTGCAATATGCTTGAAAAAGTCGAATCTTGCTGTCTGACTGCTGGACTCGCTGAGTCCATGGGGGGACTCGCCGAGTTCACTTGTATCTTCAACCTACTCGCCGAGTAGGTTCATTCACTCAGCGAGTAGGGTTGACAGAGTGCAGTTTTTCGACTTTAGTTGCTGGAAATGGATTAGAAACATTACCCTAAACTGTTTTGGTACTTGAAAACTTGTTTTAGAAGGTGTAATGTCCTTTCTAACTCATTTACAACAACTAGTTATCAAAATTACAAAGATTAAGTGTGATTTTGATATATGAATGTGTTCATGTTCATGATCTTGTTCTTATGATGTTTAGATGATCATAGGAATTATTTGTAACCTATGTGGTAGATTAATTCTTGATCATAATGTGATTTAATGGAGTCCATAACTTGTCCTCAAGTTATGGAAAACCAAAAGTCTCTTGGATTGAAAACCATTAAAAGAACACAAGAGTTAGAAAAGTGAAGAGTATTCATTTTATTACTCTATTAAACTCATAAGTTACAAGATATGAAAAGTTTTGAAAGTTTACAAAACTTGCCCTCAAGTTTTGGAACAAGTAAAGTCAAGTTAAAACTTTAGTTCCAACCCTTAGAATTTTAAAAGTTAAAATTCAACCCTTATACTTATATTATTATGATTTAATAATTATATATATATGTATAAGAACAAAGTCGTCTTACCGCTAGTACGCCTCATTCACGAAGCCGGTCTATAAGGTGGGTATAAGGTTGTTGCCTATAAAATGGTGACTTAATGGGTGTCCACTCTCACCCACCGCTTGCTTGACTGGTGGAGGGTCGTTAGCCGAACGGGTAAGACAAGGACTTATAAATTCTCATTTAAAGTATGATGAATATTATAAAGTAACTAAATATTTTATTAAATTCCCAATCTTAGTTACTTTAGGAAAAATGTGAATAAGGTGCTAATCCATGAAATCACACTTTACACTTTGATTAAGTCGTTGGTGGAGCGTGTGTGGTTAACCGGCACACTAACTTAAACTTAACAAGGTAGGTAAAGGGTGACTTAGGGTTTATTATAGTATCGATGGAGCGTGTGTGGTTTACCGGCACATCGATTGAGTGATAAACCTTAAGGGTACCAAGTGATTTGCATGGTTATTTCACACCTCGTTTTGTGATCCTCGGCATCCCAGTCACAAAACTTGGAGGGCACACTCGAGATTGAAACATGCCTTTGAAAAGTTCATTGAATCTCAAAGAATCTAGGAATTTCTAAGAACCAATCAAAAACCTAATACTTAAATATTTCGGTTTTCGTGGTGGAAATTGGTGAATCGTCATTCACCTACCTTTCAAATATGATATAGCTTAGATTACGGCATACCTCTTCTAAGTTATATTATATTGTGATTGGATCCTAGCCTTAATATTACATTTGGGTGTTTTATTAAGGACTCTCTTATATCTAAACTAATCTTGTTCTCTTCTTTTCAGATGTCTTCAAGCAATGCTGCTTCTGGCTCGAATCCCCATGGCTCCTTTACCCTTATGAACTTGTGTGGGAAAGTCACCTTTGATGGATCCAACTTCAATGAGTGGATCAGAAACATCAGGATGATTACCCGCTACGAGGACAAAGAATATGTCCTTGACAAGGAGCTTAAGGAGATTGATGAGACCACTGCAACTCCTCAGGAGATCGCTGACTTTCGGGCACATGAAAGGGATGCTACGAAAGTGGCTTGCATCATGATGGCCATGATGACAGCGGAACTCCAAAAATCTTATGAGGATTTCTACCCTTATGAAATGCACCAAGATTTGATGGAAAGATACCATCAAAGTGCAAGACAAGAGAGGTATGAAATCATCTGCTCCATGATAACAACCATGATGAAGGACGGGGAATCCGTCACGAGCCACATGCAGAAAATGCAAAGGTATGTGGATCGTTTACTGAAGCTTAATGTGAACTTCCCTGAGGATCTTGCAATAGATATCATTTTGCACTCCTTACCATCGTGCTATGATCAATTCCGCATGACATATCACATGAATAAAGAAGAGGTCACACTCAGCAAACTTCAGGGACTTCTCAAGACCGCAGAATCAGGTCTTAAGGGGAAGTCGGTTGCTATCACTCCTACTCCAAACTCAACTCCGGTTTTGGCAATCGGGAAAAGTCGATGGAGGAAGAGAAAGAGATCCTCGAAGGGTACCAAGGCTCGGACCCTTGATGGCTCTTCTTCAAGTGGAACCAAGAAAGGTTTCATCACTCCTTCTTCTGACCCAAAAGAGGCTGAATGCTTCTATTGCCATAAAAAGTCTCATTGGAAGCGGAACTGCCCAAAGTACCAGCAGGATGTAAAGGATGGGAAAGTCAAACCCAACCATGCAGGTATTTACACTATCAATTTCTAATAACTCACCCCATTCTAAATCTTGGGTCCTTGATACTGGTTGTGGTATTCATATTTTTTGTGACTTGCAGGGACTAAGAAGAAGTGAGGATGTGGAGCAAGGAAGAATAAACTTGATCATGGGGAATAGGAAAGCTTCACCTGTCACCAAGATTGGAGTTTATACTTTATCGCTAAGTAGTGGGTTTAATTTAGATTTGAATAAATGTTGTTATTCGCCAAGAATGGGAAGAAATATTATTTCCTTTCATGCTTTGTACAAACAAGGGTTTACCTTTTCATTTAATAATGAAGTTGGTTCTATTGATGTTTTCTATAATAATGTTTTTTATTTTAAAGCATTACCTTGTGATGGTGTGTATGAAGTTGTATCTGTTGTAGATAACTTAGGAAATAATGTTTTGTGTATTGATTCTACTAATCATAATAACTTGGATAAAGCATCATTATGGCATTGCCGTCTTGGACATATAAGCAAGAAACGCATAGGCCAACTCCAAAAGGATGGAGTCTTGGAGTCATTTGACCTAAAGTCAGATGATAGTTGCGAATCATGCTTACTTGGAAAAATGACAAAGTCGCCCTTCACAGGCTCGTGTGAGAGGGGTGAAGGTTTGTTGGACCTTGTACACACGGATGTGTGTGGACCATTCAAACATGCCACAAGGGATGCTAATCGTTATTATTTGACTTTTACTGATGATTACAGTAGATATGGATATGTCTACTTAATCAAGCATAAGTCAGAGACTTTCGAGAGATTTAAGGAATTTAAACAGGAAGTCGAGAATCAATTGGGCAGGAACATTAAGATGCTTCGATCCGATCGAGGAGGTGAGTATCTTAGTTCAGAGTTCCTCGACTATCTTAGGGAATGTGGGATTGTCTCACAATTGACACCTCCCAGGACACCACTGTTGAATGGTGTGGCTGAGAGGCGTAATCGAACCTTGTTGGATATGGTTCGTTCCATGATGAGTCGAGCTACGCTACCAATCTCATTCTGAGGGTATGCCTTAGAGACTGCCGCCCATATTCTTAATCTTGTCCCTACAAAGAAAGTTGCCAAAACTCCTCACGAAATGTGGACTGGAAAAGTACCTAAGCTAGACCACATCAAGATTTGGGGTTGTGAGGCTTTCATGAGACGTGATACTCATGATAAGCTCAAACCATGAAGCGAGAGGTGTATTTTCATCGGCTACCCACAGCAATCCTTTGGTTACCTCTTCTACAGACCTAGTCGTAAGACTGTAGGGTGCAAATGGATCTTCAAGAAGAAGACCGACATGGATGGTAATGTACACACTTATAAGGCACGACTGGTTGCAAAAGGTTATTCTCAAACTCCGGGAATTGATTATGATGAAACCTTTTCACCAGTGGCCAAGATAAAGTCTATTAGGGTTCTGTTAGCCATAGCTGCATTTCATGACTATGAAATATGGCAAATGGATGTCAAAACCGCTTTTCTTAATGGAAAGTTGGCTGAGGATGTTTACATGGTTCAGCCAGAGGGTTTTGTCAGTACAGAGTTCCCCAATAGAGTGTGTAAACTCGAGAAATCCATTTATGGATTGAAACAGGCACCTCGCAGGTGGAATCTTTGCTTTGATGAGAAAGTCAAGGAATTTGGCTTTTCGAGGAGTGAAGATGAATCTTGCGTCTATATCAAGGTTAGTGGGAGCATAGTCAGTTTTTTGGTACTGTTTGTGGATGACATACTACTCATAGGAAATGACATCCCAACCTTGCAGGAAGTAAAGTCCTGGCTTGGGAAGTGTTTCGCTATGAAGGACCTTGGTGAAGCTGCCTATATCCTAGGGATAAAGATTTTGAGAAACAAGAGTAAAAGGCTAATTAGACTTAGTCAAAGTACCTACTTGGACAAAGTGTTGAAAAGATTCAACATGCATAACTCCAAGAAAGGTGAGTTACCCATTCAGTGTAACGCCAGATTGAGTAAGACACAAAGCCCTAGTACTGAGGCTGAGATAGCAGAAATGAGTCGACTTCCTTATGCTTCAGCTGTAGGATCGATCATGTATGCCATGACGTGTACTCGACCTGATGTAGCTTTTGCTTTGAGCATGGTTAGCAGGTATCAGGCAAACCCTGGCAAGGAACACTGAACTGCGGTAAAGAATATCCTCAAGTACCTGCGAAGGACTAAGGACTGGGTCCTTACCTTCGGTGGGAGTGATGACTTGAGAGTTGTAAGGTATAGTGATGCTAGCTTCCAGACTGATAGGGATAATTTCCGCTCTCAGTCAGGCTGGGTCTTTACCCTAAACGGAGGAGCAATTTCTTGGAAGAGTTCCAAGCAGGAGACAGTGGCTGATTCCACTTGTGAATCAGAGTATATAGCAGCAAGCGAGGCAGCAAAGGAGGCGATATGTGTGACAACCCGATATTTCAACTCTTTTTAACGACCAAAATGGGTCAAGTATTGTAACCACTTCTGAGTAATAAAATTTACTTTCATAATAAAATGTATAAATAAGTTCTACTTAATTTCCTTCTATGATTAAATGTCTTTGAGCCATGATCGTACGTGAAAAGAACGCCCAAATCCGACTTCATATAGCGAAGTTATGATTTTTCCAAGTTCGGCTTAGCAACAGACAGCTAAAAACTCGAATCGGAGACCGAGCGACTTTTGGCCGGAATGACCTAAACGAGAATCGAAGGTCTCGACAATGGTATTCCAGCGGTAAAAAGTCTGGCAAAAACCGACATCAGATAAAGAAGTTATGAATTTTCAAAGAAATTCCTTAAACACGATGGGTTTTTAATAAATAATAAAAAAAAATAATTTCGGAATTTGTCGACGGAGTCTAAACGAAAGTTGTAGAGCATAGTCTCACCTACGCGAGGATATAAAGACCATCGAAAACGGAGTTCGTATGAAGAAGATATGAATTTTTGAAGTTTATTAAATAAATTAATTATTTATTTTAATCAAAATTCGGATATTATCCGAAGGGGAGTCAGCGTCCTCATCCGAGGTACGTGTTGCTTACCCCTGTACGCCCTGCGTAACCGAGAGGATTGGCCTCTGATCGTCCACGTCGCGCTATCCGAAGAAACCGACCCGTCCGACCCGTCCGAAGCCCCGACCCGACGTCCCATCCGACCCGCCGTCCCATCCGACCCGCGTACCCAGCAACCCGTCCCATCCGAACCGAGGCAGTCGAGGCTTCGGTCATGCATGACGTATGCGTACGCGCTGCGTACGAGCGTACGCCCCGCGTACCGAGGCAGACCAGCCTTACTATAAATAGGATGCGAGGGTTTCCAAAGAAAGGGCTCATTTCTCTTCTCTCTCTCTCTACTTTGCCTCGTTTTCCGTGTCCGTTCAAACCCGAAGCTCTGGTCTCTTTGGCTCAAGTCCCGAAGGTCGATTTTACTCCCGAGATTCCCGAGAATCCCGAGGAAAATCCGTTTCCCGAGACGAAACTCTGCCCAGTTTTCCATCTCGCTATCTCCAAAACTTTCAAGTGAGTTTCATACCCCTTAATCAACCTTTTTAATTATTCTAAATACTTTTATATGCTTTCAAGGGGGGGATTACAAGTAAAACACACGAGTATTATCGTGTGTTACATAAAGAAACTCTTTTATATACTGTTATATATTCAAATCACATGCGATTTATAAACCTTTAAGGAACTTTTATATATATATATATATATATATATATATATATATATATATATATATATATATATATATATATATATATATAACATATGTTACAATAGCATTTTATCTTTTAAAATATAAAGTTGTTGTAATGCATGTATAAACTAAACTGTTCTTAGATTATTCTTTTCTATCTTAGACTCTACACCAAAAATCTATGCTTTCATAAACAAGTGATTCTTTTTCTAGGTATTTCTAAACAAACAAGACACACTTTTTGAAAACTATAATAGGTATAGTTTTACGAACAGATTTCTAACTCTTATGTACTAGAAACATATATTTCAAGAAGTTTACTTTCGTATACAAGAACAAACGTAACATTTTAACAAGTAGATCTATTTTTATACCACGGATTTGTGAGACACTAACTTCATGTACGTTCGAGTACACATTTCAAGTCCTGTATTATATACCAGAATCCCTTGGAGGGGGAGCATGGTGTTTGTGTATAGATCTATACGGGCTTGACAACCCGCGCCCTGACTGTTAGCTGCAGTCCACCATTTGGGGTGACAAACGTCATAACATTCCAACACCTGAAGAACGTTGTGTATAGGCATTCAGAGTCAATAGTATGGTTATAAAACTCACAAGGGGTATTAAAAATGCATTGATTTACAAGGTTTTCAAACTCATTGGTTATTTTACATTTACATACATTTTGGAAACAAACATTGGGCTTGAGTGAAGGCTATTTTTATACTAGTAGAAAATATAGGATTTTCTAAACACAAACAAACAAAGATAAAACATTTCATTTCATTCAAACATTGTCACTTAAATACTTATGAAATTCACCAGCTTAAATGCTGATCTACTCTTTCAAAATTACTTGTATGTCCCAAGAAATCAGTAAATTTCAGGTATTCATTTCGCTTTTGATGAAGGGATGCTGCGGCGCCAGTTTAATCTCGTATTTTTGACATCATATTGTAATTGAGTTTTGAACATGTAACTTTTGACAAATGTAAACTTTCAATTATATATATGATGGTTGTATTGCTTTCTTTACTATGTATTCATTTGTTACGCTACCACATGAAGTCATCCGCCCCCGAACGTTTCCGCCGTTCAGGTTTGGGGGTGTGACAATATGGCTAAAGAACTTCATCGGAGACCTTGGAGTTGTACCAGCTATAAAAGAGCCAATGGAGATTTTCTGTGACAGCAATAGTGCGGTTGCCTTAGCCAAGGAACCAAGGGATCACGGGAGATCCAGACACATCGACATAAAATACCATTTTATCAGACATCGAATCGAAGAAGGACTCCTCATGGCGAAGAGGGTATCATCGAATGCGAACCCAGCAGATCCCCTCACGAAGGGACTGAGTAGGGTTAAGCATCTCCAGCATGCTCGGAGCATAGGGCTAAAGGATGATATAAGTTTTAGTAGTTAGATAAATTATGAAATTTGTAAAGTGTAATTGACATTTGATGATGAATAAAAGGTGTTTTATTTATGAGTAAAGTGTTGCTATCTCTTGTCGATCTTTTACTATATTTCTTTTGCATGTTTTGACTTCCAGAATAATTATGTTTGGTATATCATATTATTCAAACCTCCACAGTCGGTCATATGTCGGAAGTAGGTATGAATCAAGACTGTCATGATTGGTTGCAGAGGTCTAAGGTGTTGGACATGGCTACAACAATGATGAGTGCTCATAAGTTCTGAGCATTGGACTCAACCCACGCTCACTGGAATCACTTCATGGAATTTTATCTCGAGTGATCGTGAGACGGTAATATCATATAAGTCTTCAAACCTAGAGATATGATTTGTTACTTACAAGTTGGTTATGCATTGATTGTACGTAAACACATTGGTAACTCGATGTTATAAAACATGCTTTTGTGTGTAATTCAATGAGTGGTAGAACAAACATATGAGTCGAAGTTTATCTGTTCCTTCTTAGATTAGAAGTTGATATCTGGGCCCCTCGATGATTTTGTTTTGACCTATGTATCGGGCCCGGTCAGAACTAAATTGATGTGTTCAGTTGAGTTCTATGTCAAACAAATCGGAAATCGGGAAACAAATGCTGGACAATAAGCAAGACAATGTTCCATGTATTTGTCCGGCTGATATCTAGAACAGAGGATTATATGATCACTTATCTAAATGGCGCGTTCTAGTTCAACAGAGTTTAAAGAGCTACGAGTGCTGATCGGTTCCTGAAGTTATACTTGCTAATATAGTTACTAGACTTATCCAAGTGGGAGACTGTTGGATATTGTAACACTTGTGTTTCTAGCCTAGGCATTTATATTGAGTTGATAGTCTAGGTTAACCTTTGTAACTCATTTTGAAGAAATGAAAAGGAGTTATGTGAATATTATGTGAATTATGTGTTTTATGCTTAATTATTAGGGCTTAATTAATTAAGAATAAAAATAAGCGTCAAAATTGAAGTGTGAGATAAGCCCGATATCTTTACATAAAGTTGTAGTGGTCGAAACAAGGATTTCGGGGATATAAAGAATACCAAAATCCGAGTTATAATGAAGAAGTTATGACCTGTCGAAGTTTCGCGACAAAACCGGCACGGTGCTGAATGTCGTAAAAAGTGAGTTTTTGATAAACTGCTTTTTAGCCTTAGTAATCAAAACGAAAGTTGTAGTATTCATTAAACCGAGAAGTTCGATAAAAAGAACGCCCAAATCTAATTTCGTATGAGGAAGTTATGATTTTTCGAAGTTTCAGCGTAGCAGTAGACAGCTAAAAACTCGAATTTTAGATCGAGCGATTTTTAGCCGACACAACCTAAACGAGAATTGAAGGTCTCGTCATTAGGAGCACAACGGTAAAAAGTCTGACGAAAACGGACGTCGGATGAAGGAGTTATGAATTTTTAACGGATTTCCTGTCCCGGTCTGTTAAAAATAATAATATAAAATTTAAAGTCAAAATTAGCCGACGAAGTCTAAACGGAAGTTGTAGATCGTAATGTTAGCTACGCGTGCATATAAAGAACGTCAAAAACGGAGATCGTATGCGAAAGTTATGAATTTTAGAAGATTTTGGCACAAAATTCGAGAAATTTCGCATAAATAGGCTTCACCCGGAAGTGCCACGTGTCCTCGCTTCGCATGTGCCACGTATCCGGAACCTGCTGAGTCAGCGCAGCCACTTGGCGAGGCGTGTCATTTCCTTCTGAGTCCGAGCTGCGGTCCAATCCGCTGACTACACGTAGAAGCCTCGGTGGCGAGCCTCGTATCCGACGCGTGTGTAGTGACCCATGAGTCCGAACCCTCGCAGGTGCCACGAATCCCCCTCATCAGATCCGGACTTCGGTCCAATCGCAGGCCGCCAGCAGCTCCTTCGCACGCGCAGCCCTCGTGCGAGACACCCTTCTGCGAGCATTCTCAGTCGTCGGATCAGAAGACTCCTGACCGTCCGATCAGAAGCTTCCCCCTATAAATAGGAGGGTGCGAGACCTCCCGGGTATTTTTGGAATTTTGCCATATTTAGCCCCTAAACCCATATTTTCTTCATATTAACATCCCGCAAAGCCCCGGTATCGATTGTAAAGCCCAGAATACCCCACGAAGTGCCCGATAAGCCCAGAAAATTTATCTTTTCGGTTTCGAAGCCCGACTTTTACAAAGCCCGATTTCTCAATAAAACTCCCGGTTTTATTAGAAACGATCATTTTAGGAAACGAATTGCTGCCCGAGTATCATCAAATCAAGTGAGTGTATAGTCACTTTCATTTTACACATAGATATGAAGTATTTACCTTATAATACGTGCTATGTGTAAATATATTAATTATTTATTTGAGGTGATTGTTGTGTTGATGTTTTATACAAGTTTTAAACTGTATAAGTATTTTTATCTACAAATATGTTGGGTAGAACATGGGTAGATTGTGATGTGTGATAAAATAAAATTGACGAGAGGCCTCGATGTGTCTTGATATCCAGTCATCTAGCGGAGTTTGGATGACGACCACGGACTTTCTAGACATTCCAGTGGGAAACATTAGCAGGTCCGCAACCTGTAGGTGTTAATGAACTAAGAGTGTTCATTCGCTGTACTCCATCCCCCTCATGGTTGCCTTTAGGACATGTATGGCTGAGGAAACCCCTTAGCAGTAGTGTCCATCCCGATGATATTCTTTAGGCTAGGTCCCTTGTGACAAGTGTTTAGGGACATAAAGTGAGGATAACGGGAACGGGTAATCAGGGTTATTGTTGATTGATGAACTTAGTAAGTTTATTATTATTGTGGATTGAAAACCCTATATGCTCACCATGCTCCCAAGCCTGACCCACTCAGCTTTTTATGTTACAGGTAGTGGACCCCGAGCATAGTCGGAGGACAACGAGAGATTTTTGGATTATAGGCCAGTAGTTGTAAATAACTGTTGAAAGGCTTATAATGTCTTGTTTATGCTTTTGGATCTGTATCGGAACATGACATCCCGAGGTTTTGATATATATATGGAAAACATATACCTTCTTAATGAAGGGTTTTGATAAACTTTTATCATATTTTGTTTGGGGACCAATTCTGCAACATCTTTTAAAAAGATTTCTCTGATTTTATTTTAAAAAGCATAAATTAAATCGGTCTTTTCTGGCCGAGAAATTAGGGGATGTCACAGTTGGTATCAGAGCATTAGTTTAAGCGAACTAAGAAATTGTAGAATTTCTAGACTTGAACTTAGAATGCTAAGTGATGACTGTGAGATGAGTGTCTACCATATTTTAGACACGAGCACTAGTTTATTTTAGGGAAGATGCCTAAAATACCCTTATGTGCTAAATGCTATGTGTTTGCCATGTGTGCCATTATTTGTTCGGATCTATGGTCTGTTGCTGACCGGATCTGGAAACCTTATGTGTGTAGGATTCTAAGCGTATGATTACGAGATTAGAACTAACATGTAAACGTTTCGGAGTGATAAGGGAATTGACATGTCTAACAAGGATAAAGACCTAAATTCGCCTTATTCGTTATATAGATTGTAATGGCCATAACTCGTAGTGGAGTTGCAAATGCAAATGGAAACAGGGATCAACAGCCTCAACCTCAAGTAGTTGAGCAAGTACCTGTTGCAGGAGCTTCACCTGAGCCAATGACGATGGCTGGGGTACAAGCAATGATGCAAATGATGTTAGATCGCCAAATGGAGGAGACAAGGCGATTACTACAACAACATAGGGAAGAGACTACGATGCCTGTTGAACAGCCCGTATTGAATGAAGGGTAATCAGTAGGAGGGAACTACAGTGGGACTCTTGGCCAAGCCAACCCACCGATAGTTAGACAAAACGACCAGGATGGAGGAGTTGATGGACGCGGATGCAAATACAAAGATTTCATGGCATCCAAACCGCCGTGTCTATCTGGGAGTCCGACACTGGTGGAAGTCATGAATTGGATCTCCGAAATGGAGATGATGTTTGAAAGTTGCGAGTGCAGCAACAAACAAAAGACCGCACTTGCAATTCCTCTGTTAAAGTCTGGTGTGTTGAGCTGGTGGAAGTTACTAGCTGATTCGATGCCCAAGGGTGAAGCTAGTAAGATGTCTTGGGAAGAATTTGTGGTACAACTGAAATTGCAGTACTGCTCTGAGCAGGATCTTCTGGAAATCAACAATGAGTTTCAGAATTTAAAGAAAGGAAAGATGAGCGTTACTGAATACGCTGCTAGTTTTATGGAAAAGATGAAGGTAGTTCCTCATCTAGTTCCAACTGAACTCTCTAAGGTCAACAAGTTTGCCCTCGGATTACCAGCGGACTTTGGTCTGATGGTTAAGCAGGCAACCACTTTGAAAGCCGCCATCTGGGCTGCTAAGAATGTCGAGGTTCAGATCAAAGAGAAGGGTCTGGAGAGAGCAGAAGTTGGTGAAAAGAGAAAATTTGAAGGAACTTCGGGGTCCAGCAAGAAAAGAAAATTTTCTAAGTCCAAGAAGTTTGGAGGAGGAGGAGGTGAAGTGAAATGGTGTGAGAAGTGCAAGAGAAAGCACTCTGGGAGATGTAGTGAGGAGGTGACTTGCTTCAAATGTGGAAAGACTGGGCATTATGCCAACGTGTGTCTGTCCGACAAGAGGGTATGTTTTGAGTGCCATGAAGTAGGGCATGTTCTTAAAGACTGTCCAAAGAGGAAGGATGCCACACAGCCCAATCTACCACCAAAGCCGAAGGCGAGAGCCTTTCAGATGACACTTGAAGCTGCGAAAGAAGAAGCCGATGTCGCTTCAGGTACCTTTCTCGTAAACGAATTGCCTGCCCAAATTTTGTTTGATTATGGAGCCAATTACTCCTTTATATCGCATGAATTTGGTAGAAAGCTAGCTTTGCCTGTAGATATGCTAGTTAATGCTATAATAGTCGAGATTGCTAGTTGCAAGTTTGTACCTGTTAGCCATCGTATGAAAAACATCCTCATTGACTTGGATGGGAATAAGTTCCAAGAGGAATTATTGCCCATCGAGTTAAATGGATTCGACATAGTTTTAGGAATGGATTGGCTTAGCGCCAACGATGCAGAGATACTATGTAGAAAGAAGATAGTAAAAGTAAACCCGCCAGGGAAAGAGTCGTTTATGGTGTACGGAGACCAACGCAGAGTAAACTCTGGAATCATTTCCCTAATGAAAGCCAGAAAGTGTTTGGCCAAGGGATGTACATCATATCTAGCGTTCGTGATCGATGCCAAGATGGAAAAGAAGGAGGTGCAGAATATTCCGGTGGTGTGTGATTATCCGGAAGTCTTTCCCGAAGATCTTCCCGGATTGCTCCCTGATCGACAAGTAGAATTTCGTATCGACTTGTTACCAGGAACGACGCCGATAGCGAAAGCACCTTATCGATTAGCGCCAACCGAAATGAAAGAATTTATGACACAACTTCAGGAGTTATTGGACAAAGGTTTCATTCGAGCTAGTTCATCACCCTGGGGAGCCCCTGTGTTATTTGTAAAGAAGAAAGACGGAAGCATGAGAATGTGCATCGATTATAGAGAGCTGAACAAAGTGACGATAAAGAACAAGTACCCGTTGCCAAGGATCGATGACTTATTCGACCAGTTGCAGGGTTCGAGCTATTTCTCGAAGATAGATCTTAGGTCGGGATACCATCAACTAAAGGTGAGAGAGCAGGATATCGAAAAGACTGCTTTTAGAACGAGATATGGACACTATGAATTTTTGGTTATGTCGTTCGGACTAACCAATGCCCCAGCAGCTTTCATGGATTTGATGAATAGGGTTTGTAAACCATTCTTAGATAAATCCGTGATAGTATTCATAGATGATATCTTGATTTATTCGAAAAAGTGCTAGAAGTCCTGAAAAAGGAGAAGTTGTATGCAAAGTTCTCCAAGTGTGAATTTTGGATTCAAGAAGTCCAATTTTTAGGTCATGTGGTTAACCAAGAAGGAATAATGGTTGACCCAGCAAAGATTGAAGTTGTAATGAAGTGGGAACAACCAAAAAGTCCTACGGGGATTCGAAGCTTTTTAGGATTAGCTGGATATTACTGAAGGTTTATCCAAGGCTTTTCTTCGATTGCTACTCCATTAACAGCTTTGACCCACAAAGGAGCCACTTATGCTTGGAATGAGAAGCATAAGGAAGCCTTTGAGAAGTTGAAGAAGAGATTGTGTGAAGCACCGATTCTTTCATTGCCTGAAGGAGTTGATGACTTTGCAGTTTATAGCGATGCATCCAGAGTTGGGTTAGGTTGTGTTCTGACCCAAAGGGATAAACTGATCGCGTATGCATCGAGGCAATTGAAGGAACATGAAAAGAACTACCCCACTCATGATTTGGAGTTGGCAGCGGTAGTATTTGCCTTGAAGATATGGAGGCATTATCTTTATGGCACCAAGTGTAAACTTTTCACTGATCATAAGAGTCTCCAATATCTCTTTAATTAGAAGGAATTGAACATGAGGCAACGACGCTGGCTAGAGTTACTCAAGGACTACGACTGTGAGATACTTTACCACCCTGGTAAAGCAAATGTGGTTGCTGATGCTCTCAGTCGGAAGGTAAACCTTGAAAAGAAAAGGCCAAGAGCGTTGAGAATTGAAGTTGTCTTGACAATTGTGGAAAGTATAAAGAAAGCTCAAGAGGAAGCTTTAGAGAAAAATGACCGAAAGGAAGAACGTTTGGGCAAAACGTTAGTGTTCGGTACAAACAACCAAGGGTTGAAGGTATTTCAAGATAGAATTTGGGTACCTAAGACGGGCAGAATAAGAGATCTTCTGATGGAAGAAGCTCACAAGACCATGTACTCAATTCATCCCGGCAGTACGAAAATGTATAGGGATCTAAAACCCTATTATTGGTGGCCGACGATGAAGCTCGATGTTGCTAAGTATGTGGCCGAGTGTGTAACTTGTGCTAGGGTTAAGGCACAACATCAGAAACCGTATGGGAGTTTAGAACCTTTACCCGTACCCATGGGTAAATGGGAAGACGTCACCATGGATTTTGTGACTAAACTGCCCAGAACAAGGAACGGTCACGACATGATTTGGGTGGTCGTTGATCGCTTCACTAAGAGTGCGCATTTCATAGCGGCAAAAGAGAAATGGTCTATGGATAAACTTGCGAATTCTTACGTGAAGGAAATTGTGAGGCTTCATGGTGTTCCGCTAACGATTGTGTCCGATCATGACAGCCGTTTTACCTCAAGGTTTTGGAGGAGTTTACAAGAGGAATTGGGTACCAAGTTGTGTTTGAGTACAGCTTACCATCCGCAAACCGATGGTCAAAGCGAGCGAACGATTCAAACATTGGAGATTATGCTGAGAGCATGTACCCTAGAATTCCAAGGTAACTGGGATGAACACTTACCTTTAGTAGAATTCTCCTATAATAATAGTTTCCACTCAAGCATTAAGATGGCACCTTATCACGCTTTGTATGGGGAGAAGTGTCGAACGCCATCATGTTGGCTGGAAGCTGGGGAAAAGCAGTTTATGGGACCTGAAATAGTCCATGAGACTGCTGAAAAGTTGAAAGTGATAAGGGAAAGGATGTTAGCTGCTCAAGATCGACAAAAGAGTTATGCTGACAAGAAAAGACAACCGATATCCTTCGATGTTGGAGATTCGGTTTTACTTAAAGTCTCGCCGTGGAAGGGACTTATAAAATTTGGTAAGAGAGGGAAGTTGAGTCCAAGGTTTATTGGACCCTTTAAAGTTCTTCAGAGAATCGGGAATCAAGCTTACAAGCTAGAGTTACCGGAAGAACTAGAGGGTATTCATAACACCTTTCATGTGTGTTACTTGAGAAAGTTCACAGGAGATATGCCCAACATAATTCCGATTTCTGAGTTAAGGTTGGATGAAAACAAGAGGTTGATCGAAGAACCTGAGGCAATCGTTGACCGTAAGACTATGAAGTTACGACGGAAGATGGTCGATTTAGTGCTTGTGTGCTGGAAACATACGAATGGACCAAATCTCACTTGGGAAACGGAGAGTGACATGAGGAGTCGCTACCCGCATTTGTTTGGTGATATATGATTCCGGGGACGGAATCATCCTAAGGGGGAGAGAATTGTAACACTCGTGTTTCTAGCCTAGGCATTTATATTGAGTTGATAGTCTAGGTTAACCTTTGTAACTCATTTTGAAGAAATGAAAAGGAGTTATGTGAATATTATGTGAATTATGTGTTTTATGCTTAATTATTAGGGCTTAATTAATTAAGAATAAAAATAAGCGTCAAAATTAAAGTGTGAGATAAGACCGATATCTTTACATAAAGTTGTAGTGGTCGAAACAAGGATTTCGGGGATATAAAGAATACCAAAATCCGAGTTATAACGAAGAAGTTATGACCTGTCGAAGTTTCGCGACAAAACCGGCACGGTGCTGAATGTCGTAAAAAGTGAGTTTTTGATAAACTACTTTTTAGCCTTAGTAATCAAAATGAAAGTTGTAGTATTCATTAAACCGAGAAGTTCGATAAAAAGAACGCCGAAATCTGACTTCGTATGAGGAAGTTATGATTTTTCGAAGTTTCAGCGTAGCAGAAGACAGCTAAAAACTCGAATTTTAGATCGAGCGATTTTTAGCCGACACAACCTAAACGAGAGTTGAAGGTCTCGTCATTAGGAGCACAACGGTAAAAAGTCTGACGAAAACGGACGTCGGATGAAGAAGTTATGAATTTTTAACGGATTTCCTGTCCCGGTCTGTTAAAAATAATAATATAAAATTCAAAATCAAAATTAGCCGACGAAGTCTAAACGGAAGTTATAGATCGTAATTTTAGCTACGCGTACATATAAAGAACGTCAAAAACGGAGCTCGTATGCGAAAGTTATGAATTTTAGAAGATTTTGGCACAAAATTCGAGAAATTTCGCATAAATAGGCTTTACCCGGAAGTGCCACGTGTCCTCGCTTCGCATGTGCCACATATCCGGAACCTGCTGAGTCACCGCAGCCACTTGGCGAGGCGTGTCATTTCCTTCCGAGTCCGAGTTGCGGTCCAATCCGCTGACTACACGTAGAAGCCTCGGTGGCGAGCCTCGCATCCGACGCCTGTGTAGTGACTCATGAGTCCGAACCCTCGCAGGTGCCACGAAGCCCCCTCATCGGATCCGGACTTCGGTCCAATAGCAGGCCGCCAGCAGCTCCTTCGCACGCGCAGCCCTCGTGCGAGACACCCCTCTGCGAGCCTTCTCAGCCGTCGGATCAGAAGACTCCTGACCGTCTGATCAGAAGCTTCCCCCTATAAATAGGAGGGTGCGAGACCTCCCGGGTATTTTTGGAATTTTGCCATATTTAGCCCCTAAACCCATATTTTCTTCATATTAACATCCCGCAAAGCCCCGGTATCGATTGTAAAGCCCGGAATACCCCACGAAGTGCCCGATAAGCCCGGAAAATTTATCTTTTCGGTTTCGAAGCCCGACTTTTACAAAGCCCGGTTTCTCAATAAAACTCCCGGTTTTATTAGAAACGATCGTTTTAGGAAACGAATTGCTGCCCGATTATCATCAAATCAAGTGAGTGTATAGTCACTTTCATTTTACACATAGATATGAAGTATTTACCTTATAATACGTGCTATGTGTAAATATATTAATTATTTATTTGAGGTGATTGTTGTGTTGATGTTTTATACAAGTTTTAAACTGCATAAGTATTTTTATCTACAAATATGTTGGGTAGAACATGGGGTAGATTGTGATGTGTGATAAAATAAAATTGATGAGAGGCCTCGATGTGTTTTGATATCCAGTCATCTAGCGGAGTTTGGATGACGACCACGGACTTTCTAGACATTCCAGTGGGAAACATTAGCAGGTCCGCAACCTGTAGGTGTTAATGAACTAAGAGTGTTCATTCGCTGTACTCCATCCCCCTCATGGTTGCCTTTAGGACATGTATGGCTGAGGAAACCCCTTAGCAGTAGTGTCCATCCCGATGATATTCTTTAGGCTAGGTCCCTTGTGACAAGTGTTTAGGGACATAAAGTGAGGATAACGGGAACGGGTAATCAGGGTTATTGTTGATTGATGAACTTAGTAAGTTTATTATTATTGTGGGTTGAAAACCCTATATGCTCACCATGCTCCCAAGCCTGACCCACTCAGCTTTTTATGTTACAGGTAGTGGACCCCGAGCATAGTCGGAGGACAACGAGAGATTTTTGGATTATAGGCCGTAGTTGTAAATAACTGTTGAAAGGCTTATAATGTCTTGTTTATGCTTTTGGATCTGTATCGGAACATGACATCCTGAGGTTTTGATATATATATGGAAAACATATACCTTCTTAATGAAGGGTTTTGATAAACTTTTATCATATTTTGTTTGGGGACCAATTCCGCAACATCTTTTAAAAAGATTTCTCTGATTTTATTTTAAAAAGCATAAATTAAATCGGTCTTTTCTGGCTGAGAAATTAGGGGATGTCACAGATATAGTGTCTAAGTCCATAACTATATTTGGTATGTACTTGACACGACCCGGCATGGTCCATTTGGGTTGCACTTCACCCGAACAATTTATGGATAATATTTGAGAATAGTACAAGTTATGATTTATTAATATATTATAAGTTCTAATATATTAATATAAGATCATATTATTTAATTAGTAGTGATCTATAATTAATCTAGGATTAATTTAGTGATCAAAGATATTACTAATTAAATATGGGCTTCTATATTTATATAGTGTGGGCTTATGCTTATTTGGAATGGGCTAGGCTTGGATGGAGAAGTCCATGGATACTCCATGGAGCTTTAACCCATGGATCTCATGGAAATGAAGAGACATGGGTATTAGGGTTTACATGAATGTAACCCTAATCCACCACACTATATAAAGGAGGTCTTGGTTCTTGAAATCACACTAGTTGACACTTGTAGAGGTGAGGGCCGATTTCAAGAGAAGTGGTGACTATTCTCTCAAAGTTCCAAGTTTGTGGTGATTTGTGACTTTCATTTGAGGCATCCACACTATTGGTGCTAGGCTCTAAAACTCCAAGCAATCAACTACAACTACAAGGTAAGTGTTTCTACTAGCTTTATTTGATTCAAGTTCCCCATGCCATGCTAGTTAGGATATAAGCCTTGGAAAAATAATTATTTGCATGTATCTTAGACAAACATAGATCCAAGGTTTATTAGGGTTGCATGTACACTTAGGAAGTGTTAGAATGCTCAAAACCCATCAGTTTGGGGGTCAGCAAAACTCCCCAACATAAGAACACATCTTCTGGATGCTTGATAGCAGAAGTTGGGTAACCATGTTGGGGTCCTAGTCAAGAATCGAGTTCAGTTTGAGTTTTCGGTCGAGGGTGTGCTCGACTCTGAGGGTTTTGGATTGATAGATTGAGGGTTTTGTTATATGTCAGGGCTCAGTAGTGCATTCTGTTGGGTTTTTAGCATTCTAACACTCCTAAGTGTACATGCAACCCTAAATACCTTGGATCTATGTTTTCTCTATTATACATGCAAATAAGAACTTCCAAGGTATTATCCTAATCTAGCATACAAAACAATAACTATAGCAAGATAGAATACATACCTCTTTGATGTAGAAAGTCTTCATGAAGCTTGAGTGCCTAGTGCCCCAAGTGTGACACCTCAAATGGAATCACAATCATCAAAACACTTAGAATAGCTTGAGAGAATTCTACACTTCATGAAATCGGCTAGCCCTCTCTAGAATACTACTAGTGGCCGATTTTTCCTCAATAATAAGATTCTTATATAGTTACACAATTAGGGTAAACTCTTAATTGTCATGGCTTTCCATTTCCTTGGATCCATGGGTTCAAATACACCATGGAGCATCCATGAACCATCTTATGGGTTTTAGCCCAACTTGATTATCCATGGAGCATTAGCCCACTATACAAGTATGGATGATTTACACAATCAACCCATATATTTAATTAGTCTTCTTTTGATCACTTAATTAATCCTAGATTAATTCTTGATCAATACTAATTAAATAATCTCATTATTCTTATTATTAATATACTAGAACTTATAATATATTAATAACCATAAGTGTCTTATTTCTCTCATTATAGTCTATCCAAGTGCATGATGGTATGCAACCCAAATGGACCATGCCGGGTCGGGTCAAGTCTTACCAATTATAGTTATGGACTTAGACATTAATCCAACAGTCTCCCACTTGGATAAGTCTAAAACTATTATTGCGTATGACTTCAGGAACCAACCGGTAATCGTAGCTCTCAAAAGCTTCTGTCGAACTCTGACCTTGTCGATGAACTCTGACCTTTGTCAATGACTTGTCCATTAGATAAGGGATCATATATTCCTCCATTCTAGATATCATATGGACTGAGACATGGATTATAATCATTCTCTCTGTCCATTTGTTGTTTCCCGATTTCCGATTTATGACGACTGACTAATTGAACAAATCAAATCAGTCCTGGCCCGGCCGAGCACTTCCATTTGTCATCATCAAATCATCGAGGGGCCCACAGATATCGCTTTTATCCCGAAGGTAAAAGGAACGGATAAACTTCGACTCATATGGCTTGTTCTACTACTTGTTGAATCATACACAAAGGCACGTTTTATAGCACCGAGTTACCAAATGCGTTTTCGTGCTATCAATGTACTATCAACTCATAGTAACAACTCATATCTCTAGGTTTGAAGAATATAAGATATTATCGTCTCATGATCACTCGTGATAAAATCCATGAAGTGATTCCAATGAGCGCGGGTTGAATCCAATACTCAGAACTTATGAGCACTCATGATTGTTGTAGCCTTGTCCAACACCTTAGACCTCTACAACCCATCATGACAGTCTTAAATCATATCTACTTCCAAAATATGACCGACTGTGGATGGTTTGAATAACTTAGTCATTCCGGAAGAATAACCCAGTTTATTCGGGAAGTCAAAACATGCAAAGTGAAACACAATAATAATTGAATCCAATATGGTATCAACCCTTTGAACATAAATAAAACACCTTTTATTTATCACCATATGATTACACATTATTCATTGTACACTGTTTCAGCTATCAACTTTATTCTTGAATTTAAAACAATAGTTGTCCCATGCTCCAAGCATGTACACTATGTTTTCTTAAACACTAGTCATGCCACACACCAAGTATGCATACTATGTTTGTCTATGATCTTTACTTTGTGAACTAGATCAATTGAACATAGCTTCAATGATTCTCTTTTCACACTCCCAAATCCTTACTGCAAATGCGAGAATTCCAAATTCATGCCATTTACAGAAATCTGTTAGATTCTAAACTTATATGCATTGATCCTCTTGTAACGATTATGCACAAAGTCAGAAAGACTTGACAACAATCATTACAGAGTATTCCAAAGGAGATCAGCTCCTTGGAAACATCCTTCTTGCATTAAGTTTCCTAATCTTAAACAGATTGAAAATTCTAACTATGAAACATTTCCAGATTCCATTTTGACTATCACTTCTGAACAAGAGTTGCCTCCTTACAGATTATGTCAATATGGTCCTTCCAGAATTATCACTATACTTCCAACTGTCCTTGAGCAACCAATCTTTGGTAAACCTTAGATTGTCCTCGACAATTGTTTAATCCTTTTAGTCATATCCAGTTCTAAACCTTTTCCCTTCTTAATGCCCCAGGCATTTGGAAAATTTTAGAACGGATGATTATAGCACATGTAATCGATCCTATATCCGAAGCATATGGGACACGATTCATGATGTCTCACATAAAGACTAAACCAGTCTTTTGCTATAACATTTCCATTTCAATTTGCCAAGTTCTCATAATTCAGATTATGAAAAGGGATGCCGTAATCATAATCGAATTTTAGAACGCAAATAATGGACCCATATACAGAATTTCCTTATGTTGAGCCATTCCAACATGAAATTCATATATTTCCTTGACTAAATGATTAAAACCTCAAATCTAAACCTTATAGATTTGATATGAAGTATAATTTCCTCTCCCTTAATTATAGCAAAACAACTCTTTCCCAATTGAAACTTTTGTTTTCTATAATTAACATTGCTAACTTGCAATACTTATCATAATTATCATGCTCCCACTAACATGATGATTAATAGCATAACACTTATGCTCCCACTAGCTTTGACATGTACTCAGAAATCAGCTGGACTTCTAGAAATCAATACTTCATTGACTTTCTTACCAAAGTTCAGATTTCTGATGCTAGATTGTTTTGATAAAGCTGTATCAAAATCATACACCTTCCCTTAGATAGCACACTTGTGTATCTAAACAATTATGAAGAGGGATGTCGTAATCATAATGTTTAGACCTTTTTGCCACTTCTCACAAGTCCAAATTAGTGTGCCGGTTAACCACACGCGCTCCACTAACGACTTTGAGAATGCAAATATCACAATTGCTATCTAGCTAAAATCTACTTAGTGAAAGTGTTTCCTCACCATCATTTTCATGAATCAGAGAGAAACCTTATGACACTTAGATTTAATGGTGTATGTGTTCTTATCCATGTGAATTGTCAAAATCATAGTCACAAGAAAAGGATAATGACAAATCCAAACTCATATGGACTGAACTCAATCTTAATTTCTTGCCACCTGGCAGCTCAAGGGCCTACCATTGCTTCCAAGTTGTTGTGCAACAAATTGAGAACTCTAAGAACTCATATGCAAAACCAACTTTAACTGGAATGGGCACAGAATATGTCAACACGATAGGTTATGAACCTCAAGTTGTGTGCTAGTGAAGAACTTTAGGTTTTATTCTTGATTAGTTCTTGAGACTTTCAAGACTTTTAAGACTCCCACTGACCTCTTGACCTATAAGACTCCCTTGTCAAATATCCAAGAGATAGTGTGGATTCTAATCAAGACAAACACTTCACACAATTGGCCTAAGTTGGTCTTTGTTTTATCCAAAACATCACAACTTACCAATTTCAAATGTACAAGAGTAGAAAACTTTTACTCTTACATTTGACAAGTGTTTTAAACCTTCTTTAAGACATGTCACTCAAATGACAATCTTGGAGTATGACTCTATGACTTGTATTGGAACGAAGGATGACTCATCTTCTTGATTTAACCATTTCAACAATTCAAGTTCCTCTTCTTAGTCATAAGAATGCACTAAGATTTCCTTAGAGAACTAATTTTGATATGGTTTCTTAATCATTAAGATGATCTCAAAACTGATACTAAAGTACTCTCCCATCTTTTCAGATATGAGAAACTTTTATCCTTCTGCCTAATTTGATTCTTCTTAACGATCTTTAGTGGTGGACTTAATCAGTGCACAAGAATGTGTACTCGATCCCTAAGTCCTTTACTTGACTCACACATCCATGTGAACAAGTAATTCGTCTTAATTTTCCAAAACTTGAAAGTTCTCATTCATCATGCTATACAACTTGCATGATTCCAAGTTCCGGTCCAATTGAACCTTGGATGATGAGAATCTTTCCTTATTTGGTAAATTTAGACATTACCACAAATGAAAGAATCAATTTCATATTTCCACTCTTGCTCTTAACGGAATTATATAAGCAACAATTTTTCCTCAAATGCCATTGTAAGGATATTTTAAAATAAATAAAATCAAAAAAATTTTCTTTTATTTTAAAACTTTGCGGAAAAACTATCCTTACAATCCATATGAAAACTTGTTGTTATCTATTCCTAAGCAATATCTCATAACTCCTAAGAAGTAGCTCAAGAATCCAATTTTTCAAACTATGCGATAGAAATCCATCTATGCGATCAGATTCAGCATATTCTTCCTTTAAGTTTCTTCACATTCCTTTGATTCTTAAACCATCACCATGCGACCCGGTCACATCATGTATCAAGAATCTCAGAATAGAAACTTAACAGAGTTAGATAGTGGATTTTACCTGAAGTAGAGTCAAACTTATTGACTTTAACATCCTTAGGTAAATTTGGCAGCTTCGCAACCAATGCCCTTTCTTTGGCAATACAAACATATGGACCCTTTGATAATGGTACACAGGACTATCACAGACTTAGCTTTTCTCTTTACCATTTGGTCAACCGAGTTGACTATGGCCGATCCCTTCCCATTGGGAAGAGAATGCTTTACTGGATATCCAATGTCATCATTGTCAATGTCCATAAAGTTTTAGGAAGTTGATCTTAGCAAATAGATAAGATCGTTAAGGGTCTTGTCATAGTCTGTTTCATAGGTGTCCCAAAGGAACTCACTATGTGACTTAGAAAGTGATTGAACCACCAGCTTTCTCAAGACTTTGACACCCAACTCTCCCGGCTTGTCAATATGTGACTACATCTCCAAGATGTGTTCACACCTAGACCTTGCCTTGCCAATAGGGCTTGAGTGACCTTAAACTTTTCAAGAACTTGTGGGTTGGGGAGAATAATTGGAGGAGGTGAAAGAAGTATGATTTCCAAAGGACATCATCTTCATTTAGGAAACCTTGTTTCACTAGATTTGGGAAGATCATAGGTGTCTATTACAGACATCATTTGGGAGATATTCAAGATAGTTGATTTAAAGTCCTTAATATGACACCCAATATGAAATATTAAGGCTAGGACCCAACAAACTATTTTATAACTTAGAAGAGGTATGCCGTAATCCAAGCTATAAAATATTTGAAGGTAGGTGAATGACGATTCACCAATTTCCACCAAGATAAACGAAATGTATAATTAGGTTTTAATTGGTTTTGAAACTCCTAGATCTTTGAGATTCATTGAACTTTTCAAAGGCATGTTTCAATCTCGAGTGTGCCCTTCAGGTTTTGTGACTGGGATGCCGAGGATCACAAAACAAGGTGTGAAGTAACCATGCAAATCACTTGGTACCCTTAATAAATTACCCCTCAATCGATGTGCCGGTTAACCACACACGCTCCATCGATACTATGATAAATATTAAGTCACCCTTTACCTACCTTGTTAAGTCCAAGTTAGTGTGCCGGTTAACCACACACGCTCCACTAACGACTTAGACAAAGTGTAAAGTGTAATTTCATGGATTAGCACCTTATTCACATTTTTCCTAAGTAACTAAGATTGGGTATTATTAAAAGTTTAGTTACTTAGTATTTTCATTAATACTTTTAATGAAGGGAGAATTATAGTCCTGTCAAACCCGTTCGGCTAACGACCCTCCACCGGTCAAGCAAGCGGTGGGTGAGAGTGGACACCCATTAAGTTGCCATTTTATAGGCAACAACCTTATACCCACCTTATAGACCGGCTTCGTGAATGAGGCGTACTAGCGGTAAGACTGACTTTACTCTTATACATATATATATTATTAACTTATAATATTATAAAGTATAAGGGTTGAATTTTAACTTTTAAAATTCTAAGGGCTAACTTGGAATTAAAGTATTCATTAGAGAAAACTTTACAAATTCCAAAACTTGAGGGCAAGTTTTGAAACTATTCAAAACTAATTAATTCCATAACTTATGTGTTTAAAGTAGTTTTAATCCAAAAACTCTTCAAGTTCCATAACTTGAGGACAAGTTATGGAAGACTTTAAACTAATAAAAGAATTAACTTTTCTTTATTTTATAACTTATGGAATTAATTAAGGTTACACCTTTTTTATTTTATTTTTATTTTATTAAATGAAGAGACTCTTGGTCCTCCATAACTTGAGGACAAGTTATGGAGTCATAAAACCATTTAATTAGAACTAGACTCTTCATTTTGTAACCTTTGCCAATTTTTATGAGTTTTATGATTCTTAAATGTGACTTTTCATATAACTTGAGGACAAGTTACAAAAACACATTTTAGAATCAATTCTTAGATTAATTTGGATTAAAACCAACTATCACATAATTTTCATCATTAATCCAAATTCACTCATAAAACAAGATAACACAAAAAACTTTTGGTGATCCATAACTTATTCTTAAGTTATGTAATCCTTTAAAACATTAACACCAAATTTTGTAACTCCAAAAAAACTTTGAATCAATTTTTTTTTTTTTTTTTTAAAAACCTTTTCAAATCCATAACTTATGGAGGTTTCAAAAAAAAATAAAACTTTTTAGATCAAACTTTTAAAACTAATAAAATAATCATATTATTTTATCTTTTATTAAATTTGACCTAATTCAACTCATAAAGCAAATTATTCAAATTTTACAAATAATTAGTTTTTCACAAGAACAAGTAATTATTTTAAAATTTGACAAACTTCATGTTTTTTTTTTTCCAACTTTGAAAATAAAATATTTGCATCAATATAACAGAAAACAACCCGTGGCTCTGATACCACTGTTGGGTTTTTAGCATTCTAACACTCCTAAGTGTACATGCAACCCTAAATACCTTGGATCTATGTTTTCTCTATTATACATGCAAATAAGAACTTCCAAGGTATTATCCTAATCTAGCATACAAAACAATAACTATAGCAAGATAGAATACATACCTCTTTGATGTAGAAAGTCTTCATGAAGCTTGAGTGCCTAGTGCCCCAAGTGTGACACCTCAAATGGAATCACAATCATCAAAACACTTAGAATAGCTTGAGAGAATTCTACACTTCATGAAATCGGCTAGCCCTCTCTAGAATACTACTAGTGGCCGATTTTTCCTCAATAATAAGATTCTTATATAGTTACACAATTAGGGTAAACTCTTAATTGTCATGGCTTTCCATTTCCTTGGATCCATGGGTTCAAATACACCATGGAGCATCCATGAACCATCTTATGGGTTTTAGCCCAACTTGATTATCCATGGAGCATTAGCCCACTATACAAGTATGGATGATTTACACAATCAACCCATATATTTAATTAGTCTTCTTTTGATCACTTAATTAATCCTAGATTAATTCTTGATCAATACTAATTAAATAATCTCATTATTCTTATTATTAATATACTAGAACTTATAATATATTAATAACCATAAGTGTCTTATTTCTCTCATTATAGTCTATCCAAGTGCATGATGGTATGCAACCCAAATGGACCATGTCGGGTCGGGTCAAGTCTTACCAATTATAGTTATGGACTTAGACATTAATCCAACACATTCAACATAGGAGTGCGGGTTATTTAGCGTGTATAGTAGACACGCGGGCTAGGGAACATACCTCGGATTTCTGAGAAGGTGCACGATTGACTGAAGGCCTGGTAGGGCGGTCCAGTCATGCTGAAGACTCTGTTTATGTTTGTAGATCTATGCTCGGGTGTTGAGTAGGCTGCTGCGCTTTAGCACTCAATAGGCATGTTCCACGTTTTGAGCATGCTACTAGAGTAGGCTGAGGACTCCGCTGTATCTTGGTTGATCGGAAGTTATTATTAAGGGTTGGACGGAGTTCAAAGAATCTTGGTGATCTCATCCGTTCGGAGTGTCTCCGAGGTTTCATCTTCTTGGATCGGGTAATACTCCAGTTGGGGAACGAGAATGGATCCGAATGGGTGTTTTAATTAAAATGTTGGATCCAGCAGCGTTGTTAGCCGAGAGTGTGGCATGATTGGAGCAAGTGATAGACAGGTGGGGCAGGGAACAAACCATGGTTTCAGGAAGGGTAGTTGGTCGATGTGAGGCTTGAGTTTAGGCCATGGAAAGAATTCTGGGAACGGAACTGGAGTTCGGAACCCCAAGAGAGCTAGAACAGACTGCATGGGAGAGATTCATGGGAAGGATGGTTCAGGGTGACATACAACAGTTTTGAGCGGTCCAGATAGACTGAAGGCCAGAAGGCGTACCAGTCAGGCCGAAGGCTCAGGGAACAAACTAGACAAGCTGACGGCTCGGGAGGGCGGTCCAGACATGCTGAAGGTTCTGAGAGTGGTCCAGATAGGCTGAAGGCCTGGTAAGGCGATCCAGTCATGTCGAAGACTCTGTATGTGTTAAGTGGATCTGTATGCGGAGGATGAGTGGATATGTCGCCATGCAATAGTAATCGATATGGTCTGGCCCCAGGTATTGATCATAATGATGGAGTAGGCTAGAGGTCGTGCGTGGGCCTTGTTGGTTATGTGCTCGGATTCGGGGTATATGGGAGTTCGAGAATAGCAGTTGCTCTACATGGATAGTGTAGAGTGGAGTTTAGCTCAGTGGCACTTATAGGTGCGGTAAAAGTTGTTAAGTAGACTTCCTGGAAAGGAAAGGTATATAGCTCCAAAAGGAGTGTGAGTCCTCTGAAAGGAAGGCAGTAGAGTTTATGGATGATCAAAAGTGCTCCAGTTAATGGTGATAAGCACTGAGATTGTACCAGATGTGTGGGAGCACATACGGGTTGGATGCCCGTTGAGATTGTGGAACGGTTAGCACTGACGCGGAGTCAGGGGAGATCGGTAGTGATGCACGGGTAGATCCTTGGATCCCGAATTATGGTTGTGGTCATGATTTATGTGTGTAGTGGTGTTTCATCCTAGGGATGGCTGGACCATCGTAGGCGTGCCTGGTCTTCCAGCCCGAGGCTGAGTGGGCCAGGTATGATGTGTATGAACGTTATGGATGGATGTTCAGGAGGGTTGCTCGGAAGCTATGAAATGTTCCATCATGTCAGCGCGGTAAGGGATGTGATCCAGGGAGGAAACAGGGTGAGTTTCCATAGGTGCAAGTTAATAAAAGTGGAGCCAGATCGGCGAGAGATAGCGGGATAATACTGGGTCAAGACCCGGTAGTTTGGAATGGTATCCAGTTTTCACAGGTGGCGAATGAATGCGTAAGATGGAAACTGTGACAACCCGATATTTAGAGACAATGTAATGTAACACCAGTCAAATTTAGGTCAAAATATAACTTTCCTAAAATCTTATTTGGGTTAAATCAAGTGGTAGGAATCGTATCAAGGTTTTTGTACATATAAAGAACACTAAAATCCGAGTTATAACGAAGAAGTTATGACCAATCGAAGATTCTCGACAAAACCGGCAACACCGATAAACGAAAAACGCAAAGTTTCAATACAATAGATTTTAATCTTAGGTATCTAAATGAAAGTTGTAGATATCATTAAACCGCAAACGTACGTAAAAACAACGTCCAAATCTGACTTCATATGAGGAAGTTATGATTTTTCCAAATTCCGGATATAGCAGTAGACAGCTAAAAACTCGAAATAGAGATCAAGAGACTTTTTTCCGAAACAACCTAGATGAGAATCGAAGGTCTCAATAATAGTAGCGCAACGGTGAAAAGTCTGACAAAAACAGACATCGGATGAAGAAGTTATGGATTTCTAACGAACTTTTCGTGTCCTGGCCCGTTAAAAATAAATAACTAAAAATAAAGTCAAAATTGCCGATGAAGTATAAACGAGAGTTGTAGAGCATATTTTCAGCTATGCGTGCATATAAAGAACGTCGAAAATGGAGTTTGTACGCAGAAGTTACGGATTTTACAAGTTCGAGACACAAAATTCGAGGTTGTCAGGCTGGCCACGACGTGGCACAGTGACTGATGGGGTTTTCAGGCTTGGCAGAAGACGTCTCGTCCATGGAAGAGGATAAGGATCGACCCCACGATGTGGCAACCTTATGGCCACGACGTGGGACCCCAAAAGTTGGCCTATAAATAGATTTCAAGGGTTTTTCGAGTTAGGTGCTCATCTCTTTCCATCTAAGTGCTGTTACTCTGCGAAATTACCTCGATAAACCATCCCGAAGCCTCGGTTTTCACACTCAAGTCCCGAAGGAAGTTCTACACTCTCGAGAGTCCTGAGATTTTCCCGCGTTTTCAACTTTTCCTGTCAAATTTCTGCTTGATTCTTCTCTCAACTACTTCAAATCAACCACTTCAGTCAAGTGAGTTCATACCCCTATAAGCTACACTTTAAAATGCTTTATAAATGCTTTTTATACACTTTTAAGGGGGGGGGGGGGGGAATACAAGTAAACACACGGTTATCCCCGTGTGAAAGACATAAATCTTTGTTATACTTTTTGGTTATGTAATCAATCACATGTGATTATAACTCACATACAATTGGACTTACTACACTTTTAGCCGTTTCACCAAACAGAGTACTTCAAATAGCTTTCTCAAACGTTTTTACATGTTAAAACACTTTTAGAAACTGTCTTACAAGCTGTATGTTTCCTTTTTGAATCTGTTATAGTTGTGCTTCAAACAAAGGTTTTCTTACACTTAAACTGTCTTGTCAACTGTTTTCGAATCGTTTTATAAACTGACATCAAGTCATAAATTCTTATTTATTAAACTTTTCAAAGGTTTTACAAAACTTCTTTTATACTTTTATATTGTTAAATGCTTGCCTATATATGTATAGTTAAATAAGAAAGGTTTAAAAGACTTAGAACAACTAGCTCGCCTTATTTCTTTTTCGGTTCTCGTTGGGATGTGGCCTTAGGGTATCAGTTATTCGTCCAAATTTCGTCTAAATATTAGTTATATATATCATGTATACCTATATAGACATAAAAGTTCCATCAGTTAGTTTAGTTCCGACACTCTTGGGTAGCAAGGGTGTATAAACCTACTTGGACACTCATCAATTACATTCCAGTAAACTATTATAGGAATTGTTTAGGGGATACAAAACATTATTCCTATTACAAGGAATTACACCAGAGTTAGTTCATTCATGAGTCTATACTACATGCTATATGAAGGGATACTCTTACAGAGATTCCTCTTACATGGATACACTTATATGGATACTCTTACAGGGATACTTTTACATAGATACTATATGATAAGATACTATTACATATTATTAGTGTAGATATTATTAGATTCGATCTGTCTATCCTAGTACCAAAGGATACTATAAGGGGTTAACCACTCCTAATCCTTCGGTTAGCTACAGAGGTAAATGCACATCTACGAATGTCTACAGTTGATACCATTACATGTATACTTAAGGGACTAACTATTCCTACACCCGGCTGTTAGCAACAGAGGTAAATGCACATCTATGGATGTCTACAGTGGATCCATTTACAGTGAGTTTCCACGCCGTGTTTATTTTAGTACCAAAGGATAATACTTAAGTTATTAGCTCATTACCTTTATTTTGTGATACATTCACATAACGACGGGGTAGACTAATACCTATATAATTATATTGTTACCTTTATTTTGTGTCACATTCACATAACCGGCGAGGTAGATTGTACTAGAATATCTTAGTACCAAAGGATACAACATAAGTTATTATATTATTACTTTTATAGTTTTATAATAATAGTTAAACAGGGGAAAAACCGTCACATTTACAAGTGATGCGTACTTTCAAAACATTCAGGTCTTGGTAGAAGACTACTTTCAAAACAGTCAGGTCTTGGTAGAATACTACTTTCAAAACAGTTAGGTCTTGGTATAAGACTACTTTCAAAACAGTCAGGTCTTGGTAAAAGACTACTTTCAAGACATTCGGGTCTTGGTAAAAGACTACTTTCAAGACATTCGGGTCTTGGTATAAGACTACTTTTTATACTAGTAGGAATATGGGATTTTCTAGGGTTTTCATACTTATACTAAATGTTTCATCAAACATTCACCAGTCTTTCATAACAACTTTTCAAAGCAATAACATTAAAATACTTATGAATTCACCAGCTTTATTGTTGATACTCGCTTTCAAAATAACTTGTATTCTCAGGTTACAAATAGACAGGTACCGATGCAAGGTTTAGAGAAGACGGACCAGTCAAGACTCGTCTTTTATTTTGAGTATTCATTATGTTGTTTTATACTATGAAAGAACACACTTGTAAGCAAATTTATTCTATTAATGCAATGGATGATGTTGTTGCTTGTTTACTACTTTACATTGTTGTGATATGTACATGAAGTCATCCACCCTCGAACGTTTTCCGCCATTCTGGTTTGGGGGCGTGACAGAAATAAGTGATGGGTTTCAGCCATAAGAACATCCTATGTGCTCATACAAACCCTAATGCTTGGATCTAGGTTTCTCTATTGTACATGCAATTCATCCAAGACTTCATACCCTAGATCTAGTATATGATAATCAATATAACATGTGAATTAGGATTTAGATCATACCTTGATTGTTATGTAACAGTAACAATCCCAAATCCTCCTTGTAATGACTTTAGAAAGCTTAGAGTCACAAATGTCACTCCTCTAATGGTTCACAAACACCAAGAGCAAGAGGATGAAGAATAACGAGAGTAGAGGCTGCCCAAAACGTGTGGAAACCCTAATCAACAAGTTCACCACGTTTTTGGGGCATAAGGGTTCTTTAAATAGTGAGGCGATTAGGGTTATCTAACAAGGAAACCCTAATTTGGATGCTTAGGCCCTAAGCAACCCATGAACCCCTTTTTAGTAAGCCTTGGACGATTTCTAATGGGTTTCCCCATAGAATTCGTCCAACCTTATATTATAAGGTAATCCATAGCCCAATTGCAATTATCTTATAATTACAGTTCCAGTCCCTTAAGTTTAATTAATCTCTTTTAGCCACAAACTTAATTCTTATTAATTCTTGACTAATATTAATTAAACAATATGATTTCTCCTTTAATATATTATTCTCATAATATATTAATAAATCATATTTAATCCTTTCTCTCCATAATTCATCCTATCAAGTTGCTTTGGTGAAGGCAACCCAAAAGGACCATGCACCATCGGGTCAAGTACATACCAAAATAGTTATGGACTTAGACACTAATCCAACAGTCTCCCACTTGGATAAGTCTAATAACTATTCTGCGTATGACTTCAGATCCTGATCTGCTATCGTAGCTTTCTAAAGCCGCTGTCAACTCTGATCCTATCAGATACGTTCTCACAATTCGAAATATGAAAAGGAATGTCGTAATCATAATCGAAATTTAATAACACACTATGTATCCTTGACTAAATTTATTAACATTCCACAACCTAAGCTTTTAGATTTGAAATGAAGCATAATATTCTCTCCCTTAATTATAGCAAAACAACTTTACATCCTTACAACTTTGCAAAGTTTGACTCTTGTTTTCTATAATTAATATTGCTAACTTGCAATACTTGCCTTAATAATCATACAATCATAACATTTATTCTCCCACTATCATGATGATTATTATAAACATAACACTTATGCTCCCACTAGCTTTGACATGTATTCAGAAACCAACTTATCTTCCAGAAAAACAATACTTATTGAATTTCTTAAGTTCATGTTTCTAATACCTAATACTTTGATAATCCTTTATCTAAGCTTATGCACCTTTCCTTTAGATAGCTCATATGTGTGTCTAAACAATTAAGACTAATTGCCAAATCTCACAATTCGAATCATGGAAAGGGATATCGTAACCATAATCGAATTCGAGAGTACAATTTCACAATCACTATCCTTTTAAAATCTCCGTTAGTGAAAGCATTTCCTCACAGTCATTTTCATGAAGGAGGGAATCTTATGACACTTAGATGTTAATGGTGTATGTGTTCCTATTCATGTGAATTTGTCAAAACCAAAGTTTACGACAAATTCAAGCTCATATGGACCGAACTTTATCAATCTTGATTTCTTGCCTTATGGTAACACGGCTGCCCACCATGTTTTCCATGTAGTCAAGCAGCTCAACCGTTCCTATCAATGTAATTTTCATTGATCAAGGTGCTTGCCTTTTATGCGTTCAAATGAGAACTCATAGAACTCACATGCATAATTAACTCAATTGGAACGGCACAGAAACAAGATAGTGTCAACACGATAGGTTGTAAACCTCAACTCGTGTGCTAGTGATGATCGATAAGGTTTATTCTTGATTAGTTCTTGAAACTTTTCAAGACCATTAAGACTCCTACTGACTCCTTGACATATAAGATTCTTTTGTCAATGAGCATTTCTTGACAAACAAATATTCAAGAGTTAGTGTAGCTTTTATCAAGACAAAACACTTCATAAATTGGTCCTAGTTGGTTTTTGTCTTATCCAAGACATCACAACTTTCCAATTTCAAATGTGCAAGAATAAGAAAACCTTTTTCCAAATTCTACATTTGATGAATGTTATAAACCTTCTTAAGACTTGTCACTTAATGTCACAATCTTAACTTTAAGACTTGTTATGGAATGAATTATGATTGGCTTCTTGATTTAACCATTTCTTCAATTCTTGATTCCTCTTCTTATACATACAATTGCACTAAGACTCAATTAGAGGATCAATTGAGATATCGTTTTTAATCATTAAGACCTATCATAAAACATAATAAAAGGTACTCTCCCTTCTTCTTAGAATAGAGAAACTTTTATCTTTCTGCCTACTTGATTCTTCTTATTCGTTCTGCTATTGATTTAAACTCTTTCAATCAATTCAGAATTACACTTAATCTTATAAGTATAATCATATTTACTAAACTTTGGTAAATCATGACGAATATCTTTGTTACTCTTGTGGTGGACTTGATCAACACCCACAACCTTGTGTACTCGATCTCCTAGTCCTTCACTTGACACTTTGTCAACGAATTAGTCTAATTTTCAAATATGAAATTTCTCATTCATCATGCAACCAAGGTGCGTGATTCCAAATTTCTGTCCAATTGAAACTTGGGCGATGAGAAACTATCCCTATTTGGCAAATTCTCAACATTTCACACTTATCATAATAAGAAGCACATCCATTCGTTGTAGAAATATGCAAACATCAATTTTTTTCATAACGATTTTATTGCAAGGAAATAAATAAATAAATAATTGAGTCAAATCAAAATTTATTTTATTCATAAAGCAGCGGAAAACATTTTGTCCTTACAATGCAAAATCAACTGAAAAACTATGTAATAAATATTCCTAACAGCTCTATCATAACTTTCTAAGCTCAAAATCTAATCTTCAAGTCCATGCGATCGAGATCCATTTCTTTGTGAGTAGACTCATCTTGCTTTTCCATCAAGCTTCCTCTCTTTTCACTGATCCTGCAAAACATTCAAATGCAATCTTATCACATTATGTATTAAGAATCAACGAATAGGAACTTGACGGAGTTAGATAGTGGATTTTACTTGAAGCACAACCATACTCTTTGACTCTCCCATCTTCTGGACTCTTCAGGCTCTTAGGTCAGACTTGTATCCAACGCCCTTTCTCTTGGCAGCAAACGCAGGTCGGTTCTCCTAGAACGTCCTCGGAAGCATGGTTGGTTGATTTTCCCAACAAATATGCTCCATTGCTTTGCCAAATCGTTTCTGCTTCAGCATCAATGAGCATGTAAGTTAGGTCAATGAGGTTTTCGTCATGATCCATCATATAATACTTTCTTTTGAACTCAATATATGATTTGGGAAGTGACTGCAGAATCCAGTTCACAGCCAACTTATCCGGGAATGACGCACCCAACATTATCAACCTATCGATGTGTGATTTCATTCCTAGAACGTGGGCACACACGAGTTTACCATTTTCATGTTTCATTTCCAATAGGGCTTTAGTGACATTGAACCTTTCAATTCTTCGATCTTGTGGGTTAGAGAGAATAACGGGAGGAGGTGAAGGAAGTGAAGCATGATTTCTTGTTCCTCGATCGAATCGTGGAATATCATCTTCATGTGGAATGCTTGTTCCACGGGATTTGGGAAGACCGTAGTTGTCGTACTTTGACATCTACAAAACGGGAGAAAACGAATTCAAGTTAGTTGATTTATTTAGTCCTTAGTAAATCACCCAAATGATATACTAGGGCTAGGACCCAACACAATATTCCACAACTCGGGAGAGGGATGTCGTAACCCAAATTGCAAAACATTTGAAGGTAAGTGAATGACGATTCACTAATTTTCCACCATGAAAAACGAAAAATAGATTAAGTCTTAAATGTATTGAAAACTCCTAGATCCTTTGAGATTCATTGAACTTTTCAATGGCATGTTTAAATCTCGATATGCCCCTCTAGTTTGTGACTGGGATGCCGAAGATTAAAAAGCGGGTGTGAATAACCATGCAAATCTACATGGTGCCCCCACATGTTACAGTCACCTATTCGTTGTACCGGTTAACCACACACGCTCCACCGAACTATGACAAACATTGAGTCACCCTTTGCTACCTTTTCTTAGAACCACTTAGTGTGCCGGTTAACCACACACGCTCCCCTAACGTCTTCGCAAGGGCACAAAGTGTTATTTCATGGAATTGCATCAATTCACTTTTGCCTAAAGTAACTAAGATTGGGAATTTTATAAAAGCATTTAGTTACTTTTGTATTTCATTATACTTATAATGGAAGGTTTGTGTCCTATCCTACCCGTTCGGCTAACGACCCTCCACTAGTCAAGAGTGCGGTGGGTAAGAGTAGATACCCATTCAATCGCCATTTTATAGGCAATTTCCTTAAACACCCCTTATAGACCAGCTACGTGAATGAGGCCTACTAACGGTAAGATTGACTTTTACTCATACATATATCTAATGTAAGACTCTTAATGTTATATATAGTATAGGGTGTATTTTACACTTTTAAAATACTAGGTGGTCTAATTTAATAATTAAACTTTTAATTTAATTAAATTGCAAACCAAAACTTTATGGATTTACGAAATCTCTTTTAATTATACACTTTAATTAATTAATAAAACCATAAGGGCGTGATTTGAACTTTTCAAAACTATACTAGGGTTTTAGAATTTAACATTCCTAAATTAAACTTTTAATCAACTTTTAAATTCCAAAACTTGAGGGCAAGTTTTGAAACATTTCAAAACATTAGGGTTTAGAATTTAAATATTTCAAAATCAAACCTTTTAATCAAAATTTAAATTCCAAAACTTGAGGGCAAGTTTTGAAACCTTTTTCAAAACATTAGGGTTTCAACTAGCAAATAATTTAAATTAAACAATTAATTTAATGATTATCTAAATTTGACCTAAAAATAATTTCTTGCAAGATAAGTTACCCAATTAATACAAATAATCAAACTTTAATCATATAATGAAGTTATTATCTAATCAATTGGTAATTATCTTTTGTTTAATCAAGGAAATACTCAAAAATATGTTAAAAATCAGATTTTTAATGACCTAAAACAGATAAGGCAAGTATCCATGAGTAAAACAACAAGAAATCCCGAAATCCCCTCTTTCTGACGCTTGAACTCGCCGAGTTCCTCTATGGACTCGCCGAGTTCATCAGGCAGGGAGCTCAAAACTCGATTTTGCAACTTGAACAAACATACAAGACATCAATACAATAGAAACCAATCAAGGCTCTGATACCACTGATGGGTTTTAGCCATAAGAACATCCTATGTGCTCATACAAACCCTAATGCTTGGATCTAGGTTTCTCTATTGTACATGCAATTCATCCAAGACTTCAAACCCTAGATCTAGTATGTGATAATCAATATAACATGTGAATTAGGATTTAGATCATACCTTGATTGTTATGTAGCAGTAACAATCCCAAATCCTCCTTGTAATGACTTTAGAAAGCTTAGAGTCACAAATGTCACTCCTCTAATAGTTCACAAACACCAAGAGCAAGAGGATGAAGAATAAGGAGAGTGGAGGCTGCCCAAAACATGTGGAAACCCTAATCAACAAGTTCACCACGTTTTTGGGGCATAAGGGTTCTTTAAATAGTGAGGCTATTAGGGTTATCTAACAAGGAAACCCTAATTTGGATGATTAGGCCCTAAGCAACCCATGAACCCCTTTTTAATAAGCCTTGGACGATTTCTAATGGGTTTCCCTATAGAATTCGTCCAACCTTATATTATAAGGTAATCCATAGCCCAATTGCAATTATCTTATAATTACAGTTCCAGTCCCTTAAGTTTAATTAATCTCTTTTAGCCACAAACTTAATTCTTATTAATTTTTCACTAATATTAATTAAACAATATGATTTCTCCTTTAATATATTATTCTCATAATATATTAATAAATCATATTTAATCCTTTCTCTCCATAATTCATCCTATCAAGTTGCTTTGGTGAAGGCAACCCAAAAGGACCATGCACCATCGGGTCAAGTACATACCAAAATAGTTATGGACTTAGACACTAATCCAACAATAAGAAAGTGTCTTCTGGTGGCACTTAGTGATGAGAGTTGTTATCAGAGAAAGGAAGCCGGTGGCCGGCTTGAAGCAGTTATCAGGACCCTGCAAGGGAAGAGATGGATTATAGGGATTCGATAGCAGTGTTTGAAGGAACCTTGGTTGGTTTGAGATCAGTGGATGCATTGTGGGAGTACTATCCGGAAGTTTGTGTTGCCGCAGGCTTTGAGGACGAAGCCAAATTTAAGTGGAGGAGAATTGTAACGTCCCAAGTTCAGAAGCAAGAAGTTGGAGGGTGCTAAGTGTAAACTAAGGAAGCTACTCGACGAGTAGGTATGCTACTCGTCGAGTCGGAGCGGGATTAATTGCGGGTTTAAGTGGTCAACTCGCCGAGTCAGCGGTTTGGACTCGATGAGTTGGTGCTGAAGAGAGAAAACCCTAATCTCGAGAGTTGCACCCTATTTAAAGGACTTTATGTCCTTCCCCCAGCCTCCCAATCCCCCTGAGAGTTCCAGAAAACCCTATTTTCGTGTGAGCTTCATTGTTGTGGAGATTGGGACTTGGAAGGGGAAATTATTGGAAGGAGCTTGAGAAATTGGAAACTAGCATCAAGGGGTTTGTATAGATCTGGGATCAACATCAGATTTGGGCACATCTCTGAGGTAAGGAGCCCTTATCTTCATCTATTTCCTTTGTGGTTCATCCTTGGTGGTTGTTTTGGGAGTTCTTTAACTTGTTTTGAGACCTATCTTGGATTTGGAGTTAGATCTGGGGTTGCTACTCCAAATCTAGACTCATGATGGCCTAGAATGTCATAAAGCTTCAGTCTTTGAGTTGTTGGTGAGGCCCCTTTGTCTAAAACCCAAGGCATAGTATGTTTTGGGCCTATATCTCCTTGGTTTCACGTAAAGTTTGCAACTTTATGTAAGGGTTAGATTGTAGAAGGGTGGATCTATGGATTGGAGCCCCTGCATGGCTCAAAAAGCTTCTAAATGGATTGAGAACTGGAGAAACTTGGCAAGTCACATGGGTGTACTCAATGAGTTATATGAACATAAGCATGGACTCGGCGAGTGGAAGAACAACTCGGCGAGTCTGTTGAAGATTGCCTTGGATTCGGCGAGTCTGTTCTTGGACTAGGTGAGTCTGGTCGCAGACCCCAACCTCTTTTGGTTAAAGCCTTGGATTAAGTGATTTGGTCGGCGAGTCAGTGAGTCGGACAGGATGGGACTCATAGATCGTTGGACTCGACGAGTCTTGGGGCGACTCAGCGAGTTGAGTCGTATTATGGGAGTTTCTGAGTATACGAACTCGACGAGTCGTCGGGGTGACTCGGCGAGTAGAATCAACCAGGAAGGTTGAATTTGACTGAGGACTTTGACTTTGACCAATAGTTGACCAATCTGACTTCCAAGGGTATTTTGGTAATTTTGGGTATTTATGGAATTGGTTGTTTGGTAGTCTTCTGTGGTGAAGATCATGTCGGTGGTCGAAGCATCTTGGTCTTATCTTTCCAGTCGGCAATTGCAGGTGAGTTCTCCTCACTATATCGACAGGGTCTACGACACTAAGGCCGACCCTTTTATCGGATGGAAATCCGGGTATTGTTTATTATGTTATTGCTTTGCTAGATATGCATCCTGGTATTTCGGATGGTGTTATGTTAGTGACATGGTTAAGGTCGGTACCCGGTATATAGGGTAATGTTATGCTAGTGACTGGTTAGGTCGGAATCCTGGTTAGGATGTTGCAATGTTATTGATATGCTAGATACATCCTGGTTTAGGATGGTTGCTATGTTATTGATATGCTATATTTCATCCTTATTTAGGATGGTTGCAATGTTATTGATATGCTAGATATATCCTGGTTTAGGATGGTTGCTATGTTATTGATATGCTAGATTTCATCCTGGTTTAGGATGGTTGCTATGTTATTGATATGCTAGATACATCCTGGTTTAGGGTGGTTGATATGTTACTGATATGCTAGATACATCCTGGTTTAGGATGGTTGCTATGTTACTTATATGCTATGTGATCTGTTAGATTGTTTGTCTGGTTAAGGATTGCTATGCGATTAATTGTTTATTGTGCATATGGTTGTTTGACGGGGGTTGGGTTTAGGCGGGTCCTGCTTTGTGCTGTAGGCCAACATACCCAGGGCGGACCGGATATTCTGAAGGCCCAGCGAGCGGTCCGGATAGGCTGAAGGCCCCAAGAGGGCGGAGCAGACGTGCTGAGGCTCGGAGAGTGGACCAGGCCGACTGAAGGCCCGGTGTGGGCGGACCAGTCATACTGTAGACTCAGAGAGTGGACCAGGTGGATTGAAGGCCCAGTGCGGGCGGACCAATCACATTGTAGACCCGATGTGCATGGTTGTTCTATTTGCGATATGTTATGAGTATGTTTGTGTGTGGTTTGTATTTTGGGGGAACTCACTAAGCTTTCGGGCTTACAGTTTAGTGTTTTGTATCAGGTACTTCAGGAGAACGTGGCAAGGCGAAGGCGTGATCGTACTACTCCTCATGTTTTATGATTCATGTGATATGGTTCTGGGGGATACTCTGATGTTTAAACTATTTTGAAAATAAGATGTATGAACTTAATGGTTTTTGAATGAATTAAAATGTTTTAATTTGGCTAAAATCTTTGGTCATTACACAAATCATATATTTCCTTTAGTAAAATAGTAACCACAATAGTTCATTCTATAATCACTTAGTTTATGCTAGTTATATATAATCTAATATCAAATGGACACTTAAATGTGTGAATCTGCCCTAAGCCCACATCCAAACAAGGAACTGGGAATGAGGCGGAAGTCACACATTCCACTGCCTAACGGATATTAATTATATATAACTCTGATATATAAACTAAGGTATTATATAATTAACCACTTAAGGTCGTTTATGTTATACTATTTTAATAAAAAGTATTAAACCCTTTTATAAATAAGTTTCTAGTTTCACTAAATCAATTGTGAAACGTTGTTTTTGGTAAAAATACTATTGTTTTCAGAAAGTTCAATGGAAATCTGTTTACCTTAAAAGAATGATGTTTACCATATAAAATCCTATATTTTCTATAAAAACCGACTGGATGTTCATGTTGTTCTAAGTTTGAAAAGCACAAGTATACTCCTTATACTTACTACAATGATGTCTAGTTTTGTTGATATGTTAAACTGAATAAAGAATTGGTTGTTCTGGATACCTGATATGATGATACTACCCTCCTATGATTACTTAATACATACGAGTTGCATATAACCGAGATCGAATAGACAGTATGGGGGAATCTGCCCTAAGCCCACAACCAAACAAGGAACAGGAAATGAAGCAGAAAGCACACATTCCACTGTCTATCGGACTTCAGTTTTATCTAACCCTAAATTATACATTGGGTAATCACATAGTTAGATCCTTTGAGATTTGTTCATGAAAAGTTTATTACTACGTGTGTGTGTGTGTGTGTATATATATATATATATATATATCGTTGTTATCTATTGTGAGTTTTACGACCATACTAATTGGAGCGTTTAACCACAACGTATTGCAGATGGCGAAAAGATATGACATTTGTCACCCGCAGACCTGCCGGTCCGGCTGTAGCTAACAGCGAGGTGTGGGATTGCCAATTTCGTATATATCTATACACAAACTCACGCTCTCACTCCAGGAGACTTTGGTCGTAAGGGTAGACTTTCATTGGTAGTTATGTGAGTACTCAAAGACGTGTCTCACAAGTTGGATTCACGAATTTACACATGATAAAGTGGAAAATCTTTTTTATATTTGACAGATAAGTTTATAAAAAGATCCTTTGTTCCCTAAGTTAAACTTATTAAAGGTTATAAGCTTATTTCTATGTTCTGTTCAATGTTTCATGTTCTAAATACAGTTTATTGGTACAAAGACATAATAAGCAATTTATATTTTTAAAACACAACATTTTTTGTGGTATACTTGTATCCCCCCCTAAAGCATTTAAAACCATTTAAAAGATGGATTATAGGGGTATGAACTCGCCTTATGTGGGTGATTCAATTGAAGATTCGAGTAAGGATTAGAAGTTCCACGAATGAAGTCCCGAGGCACAAACGAGTCCTAAACGACATATATATATATATATATATATATATATATATATAATTAGTGTATATAACAACTAACATGTAAGGGAAACAACCCTGGGAACAAGGGAATACTGTCAATGGAGTGTTAGAATCACATATGATTGATTGAAGGGAGTTCACGACCACACAAGAAGTGTTCACGGCCTTGGGAGGGTTCACGGCCAAGAACACATGATGTGTTCACGGCCCAACCTTGGTTTATGAAGTATTCACGACCATGAATGAAGGGTTCACGACCATATCACGATCCTATGAAGGGTTAACGGCCCAATGAAGGGTTCACGGCCGTGAAATCTTAAAGAATCATGCCAAATAGGTGTTTGTTTCATGGGGATTCAAGAGCTTCTAACGGACAATAAGTAGATGATTGATCTACTTACCATTTGGAAGCTTTTAGGGTGTTCACGGTCCAAGAACTAGTATGTGTTCTTGGTGGAAAAGATGGTGATTTGAAGATCTTGAAGGAAAAGAGATGAATCAATATGGAATCAAAGGGGTTTCTAAGTATACACAAGTACAGGGATGAGACACTTACGATTTTGAGGTGAAAAGAGAGACTTTGTTGGATGATACTTGACAGAGAATGGAGTGATTGCGGCCAAGAGGATGAATAATGAAAGAAAAATAAAGCTATCTCATATATATATATATATATATATATATATATATATATATATATATATATATATATATATATATATGCGAGGGAGTGTTTGCGGCCGAGAAGTTCACGACCGTGAACCGAGGGTTCACAGTCCGAAGCCGTTCACGACCTCGTTCACGGTCCGAGGTCTTGGTCATGTTCACGGCTACGAAGCTTTGTGGTCAATGCGAGGGTTCTCGGTTCCTAAGGCTTTTCCCTTCAACAATAACACACTTAGATATAAGGCTTTAAAACTTGTAAACCAATAATCCATCTAATTTAAAGATCATGAAAGGAATAAGTTTGACCAAAGTTGACTTTATAAGAATAATATTTTTGGGATGTGACATCATCCCCCCGTTAGATGGTATTTCATCCCGAAATTAGTTTTCTCAGCAGTACTCTTGGGGTCGTGCTCTTCTGAATGGCTGAATACCTTCTCATAGACCTGGGCAACTTTGCCCTGAAGTTCATGATAGGATTCATACATGGTCCATCTATCATTACTTTGTGTATACAAGTCGTATATAATTAAGATTAGTAAGATGATCGGATGTGCGAATCTGCCCCAAGTCCACATCCAAACAAGGAACAGGAGATAGGGCGGAAGCACACATTGTAAATCTGCATAATCATAATTATATACCACCCTCGCATATACACTTAATTGTGATAGATGGGTTGTATTCGTCCTTAGCCTCTGTGCTTGAACTTGATCTGTTGGACGAGTGGTAATTTGGGAAGGTCTGTTAAGTATGAATCAGAAATGTTTCGGAGCGCAAGGTACTCCTCACATGAGTACTTTGGGGTCAAGAATAGGAGGGAGACGATTTTGAGGTCTGGGTCGGGCTGTCGTTACGAATGACGAGGGTTTCGTTAATTGGTCGGTTAAGGCGATGGAATTTCGAAACACATGAACTTGTTATGATGAGGACCACGCCAATCCATGACGAATGATGGCAACGGACTCTTTATAGAAACAAATGTTAGGCTGATTTGAAAGAAATGTTTGTTATACGATGGTGTATCCCTAGTGTGCTCGACAATGAATTATGTGAAGACTTTCTAGTGCTTTCAGTTTTCTCCTTGATAATACCACTACCACAAATCATACCGCGATAAGCTAGTACTAGCAGTGATGGTGCTTTGATAACTAGTGTCGATACTCTATATTATGATCCTCCTTGGTACCTCTATGATCGCCTGGATTTTACAAGTTATGTATAATTAAGATGAATAAGACGGTCGACTGAGTGACTCTGCCCTAAATCCACAACCAAACAAGGAACAGGAAATGAGGCGAAATCACTCACTCTAAGCCTGCAAAATCTTAGCTATGCACAACCCTGATGTAAATACTAAGCCATCATAGCTCACCTGAACGGATCTTTAGTTATCCTATGAATGATGTGTGGACGAGTGAGTTTTTATAATTACTTTTAATATTTCCCCAAGTTTTAATCTTAATATAAAATATAAATTAAAAATTTTAAAGTAATTTTATTTAGAAGACGTACCGCTGTTCACTGGTGGTTCTGGGGCAACTTCTCCGTTGGTGATCATCAGAATTCGTCCATCCATGCCTGAGTTCTTCGTTATCGAGCAGTCCCTCTTGCAGTACCTAGTCTCACCACAGCCACATCAGGCCTGTTTTATTTCTACTCCAGGGACTTGGGAGATCGGTTGTGTCGGCGCCCTGCATATACTGGCAGTGTGCCCCTTCCTGCGGCAATTCATGCATTGCATTTGTCGACATATTATGGTGTGATGGTAGTTACACTTTCCACACTTCGGGAGAGTTCCATCATATTGACTGACAGGTGCTGGAGTGGCAGGTGTTATGGTGGCGTTTATAGTAACCACTTGTTGCTCCTGCGGGGGTTCCTGTGTTGTTCGCTCCTTCTTATTTTTCCCCGACTTTTGTTTATAGTCCCCTCCCTTTGATGGCTCGGGAACTAGGACCACCACGTCATGGCGGACTCCATGGTCAATGAGTCTCTGGGCCAGGCATTTGGAGCTATCGAAGGTAGTTGGATTATAAGATAGTACATCCCCCTGAATCAGGGTAGATAAGCCCCATATGTACTTTTCTATATTCTTACTCTCTAGGGTAACCATCCCGGGGCATAGTGCTGCTAGGTCGCTAAACCTATCACTGTAGGACACTATGTCTGAGCCGACCATGGTGTGCTCCCATAGCTGTTTTTCCAACTTTTGAACTTCGCCCCTAGGGCAATATTCTTCCAACATCATCTATTTCAGGTTCTTCCAACCCATTGAGTTCGCCACTGATAGGGTCAGTGACTTAACATGGCTATTCCACCATGTTAGGGCTCTGTTGGAGAAGTGCAGGCATCAAACTTCACTTTGCTCCCTTCTGGGCACATGCAGATTTCAAAAACCGAATCTGTTATCTCGAACCATCGCATAAGATCAATGACTCCCCCATTTCCATTAAAGGATTTGGGTTATCAATTCATGAAGTCCTTATACGAACACTTTCGTGGGTGTCCGTGGGTAACTCCAGGGTTAGTTAAGTGGGTACCACTACCAGTTCCACTGGTACCACTTGCACGAATGTGAGTTATATTAACTATTATTGCGGCCGTTATCGCTGCATGGAAAGCAGCAGGATCAAATTGTGGTGGTGGATTCTTTGTTGTGCTATTGGCCACACGCATTACAGGTTTACCATGAGGCATATTTTGATAAAATAATACAAAGATGAAATGGAATTAAGTCTCTATCAGTGGTTGTAAGCTGAAAGTTGAATAAGTTATCCTAGTTCTGAATGTATCTGGTTCTGACTTTCATAGGGTTCTGGAAACAATTCATAAAGCGAGTCTATATAAAATAAACTTAATGAATTAGAAGTGGATATCCTCGAATGAATCTCTGTAAATTGAATATCCGTTACTGGCTGCATGAAAAGAAATAATCCTAACACATAGTGTGAGTAGTCTATTTACTAGCTCACTAAGTCATTTAAGGTTATTATTTATTAGTGTGACGCATAGGACATTTTGGTTTCTTCGGCTGATCCCTCCTTGGAAAACTCCTCTTGAATCTCTTTTTGTTTCTCCTTGACTCCTCTGCTGAATGCCATGATGGAGTGGTTACATTTATCTGGGTTTGTTGTGCGAGAATGGAAGTGTCTAAAGAATTTATGAGATTAAGTGAAACGTTATGGGGTGATCCTTACCGAGTCCTCCTATAATTGCGCAATGTATACAAGTTGTATATAATTTACGATTAAATAGACCTTCGGATAAGTGATCCTACTCTAAAACCACAACCAATCAAGGAACAGGAAGTAGAGCATAGATCACAAATTCTAAGTCTATAAAATCTTAATTATATAAACCTTGGGAGTACACACTCCAGAATTATCGACCTACCAGAAGGGTCTTTAAATTATCACATAAGGTATTTATATAGTGCATAAAATACTTCTATAGTATTTTAATGTAATAAACTTGGTATGTTTTAAACTCGTTGTTGTCTTATAGTATCATAAAATACTCCTATAGTATTTTAACTTTATGTTCTGATCTAGAAATCCCTTAAATAGAGTTAGGTAAGTTTTAAGACTGCTGAAACACCACATCACTCCCAAACACATGTCGGTCATATCCCAAATAAATACAACATATAAGGCTATATTGATCCCAAATATGATTACATAACTGCTTAGGTATGACCACAGTGTCCAACCTTTAAATACTTTTATGATGTTCTCCTTGTGATACTTGTTCTAGTATGTATATATGTATATGCATGTATATATATACATTTATAAGATTACTGTTATATCTTAAAATATACTTTTAGTCAGAGCACTCGGCCCCATTGTATTTATAGTTGTATATCGTTTATAGGTTGACATACTTAATTCACTATAAACAATGCTCTGATACCAATCTGTCACACCCCAAACCGGAACGGCGGAAACGTTCGGGAGCGGAAGACGTCATATGTAGTATCATAACACATGCATCATAGTAATCGAATTAACAAACAGCCATTGCATTAATATTAAAGTGTTTACAATGGATGTGATTCACAAAATATTGACTATAAAAGTAAATAACAAAACAAGACATGAAGCTATTATACTCCATCTTCTAAATCCCGGTGCGCGTACCTGTCTACTAGTTTCCTGAAAATACAAGTTATTTTGAAAGAGTCGATCAACATTTAAGTTGGTGAGTTCATAAGTATTTAAGTGATGAAAAGTAAGTTCTTTAGAAAAGTTCGTCTGTTCCTCCAGAAAATCCTATATTTTCTGATGTGGTGAAAGATAAGTAAAAATGACTCTACAATTTCTTCTATGAGTACTAAATGGATACAAGTTATATACAATTTAGAGGAAATAGACAATTGATTGTGTGGATCTGCCCTAAGCCCACAACCAAACAAGGAACAAGAAATGAGACGGAAGTCACATATCCCATTGTTTGTTAGATCATCATTGTATATAACCCTGACATATTCATTTGGTACCTACGGAGTTAACTGTAATAGTTCTTTTATATTTGAAGAAAACATTCTTTAAGAAAATCATATATTTACTTTAGTAAAATAGTAACCACAATAGTTCCTTCTATGATCACTTAGTTTATACTAGTTATATATAATGTAATATCGAATGGACACTTAAATGTATGAATCTGCCCTAAGCCCACAACCAAACAAGGAACAGGGAATGAGGCAGAAGTCACACATTCCACTACCTAACGGATATTAATTATATATAACTCTGATATATAAACTAAGGTATTATAGAATTAACTACTTAAGGTCCTTTATGTTATACTATTTTAATAAGAAGTATTAAACCCTTTTATAAATAAGTTTCTAGTTTCACTAAACAAATTGTGAAACGTTGCTTTTGGTAAAAAATACTATTGTTTTCAGAAAGTTCAATGGAAAACTGTTTACCTTAAAAGAATGATGTTTACCATAGGAAATCCAATATTTTCTATAAAAACCGACTGGATGTCCATGTTGTTCTAAGTTTGAAAAGCACAAGTATACTCCCTATACTTACTACAATGATGTCTAGTTTTGTTGATATGTTAAACTGAATAAAGACTTGGTTGTTCTAGATACCTGATATGACGATACTACCCTCCTATGATTACCTAATACATACAAGTTGCATATAACCGAGATCGAGTAGACAGTTGAATAGGTGAATCTGCCCTAAGCCCACAACCAAACAAGGAACAATAAATGAGGCGGAAAGCACGCATTCCATTGTTTATGAGACTTTCAGTTTGTTCATGAAAAGTTTATTACTACGCATATATATATATATATATATATATATATATATATATATATATATATATATATATATATATATATATATATATATATCGTTGTTATCTATTGTGAGTTTCACGGCCATAGTAATTGGATCGGTTAACTACAACGTATTGTAGACGTCAAAAAGAATATGACATTTGTCACCTACAGACTTGCCGGTCCGGCTGTAGCTAACATCGAGGTGTGGGATTGTCAATCCCGTATAGATCTATACACAAACTCACGCTCTCCCTCCAGGAGACTTTGGTCGTAAGGGTGAACTTTCATTGGTACTTATGTGAGTACTCAAAGATGTTTCTCATAAGCTGGATTAACGACTTTACAAGTAATAATGTGGAAAATCCTTTTTATATTTGACAGATAAGTTTATTATAAGATCCTTTTGTTCCTTAAGTTAAACTTATTAAAGTTTATAAGCTTATTTATATGTTCTATTCAAAGTTTCATGTTCTAAATACAGTTTATTGGTACAAAGACATAATAAGCAGTTTATATTTTTAAAACACAACATTTCTTGTGTTATACTTGTATCCCCCCCCCCTAAAAGCATTTAAAACCATTTAAAATATAGATTATAGGGGTATGAACTCACCTTCTGTGTATGATTCAATTGAAGATTCGAGTAAGGCTGAGAAGTTCCACGAATGAAGTCCTGAGGCACAAACGAGTCCTAAACGACATATATTGATACATATATGTATATAATTAGTGTATATAACAACTAACATGTAAGGGAAACAACCATACGCACTAGGAAACACTCTTAATGGAGTGTTAGAATCACATATGATTGATTGAAGGGAGTTCACGGCCACACAAGAAGTGTTCATGGCCTTGGGAGGGTTCACGGCCAAGAACACATGATGTGTTCACGGTCCAACCTTGCTTTATGAAGTGTTCACGACCATGGAGGCCATATCATGATCCTATGAAGGGTTCACGACCCAATAAAGGGTTCACGGCCGTGAACTCTTGAAGAATCATGCCAAAGAGGTGTTTGTTTCACGGGGATTCAAGAGATTCTAATGGACAACTAGCATACAATTGAGCTACTTACGATTTGGAAGCTTTTAGGGTGTTCACGGCCCAAGAACTAGTATGTGTTCTTGGTGGAAAAGATGGTGATTTGAAGATCTTGAAGGAAAATAGATGAATCAAAGGGGTTTCTAAGTATACACAAGTAAAGGGGTGAGACACTTATGATTTTGAGGTGAAAAAGGAGACTTTGTTGGATGATACTTGAGAGAGAATGGAGTGATTGCGGCCAAATCTATCTTATATATATATATATATATATATATATGTGTGTGTGTGTGTGTGTGCGAGAGAGAGAGAGAGAGTGTTTGCGGCCGAGGAGTTCACGACCGTGAACCAAGGGTTCACAGTGCGAAGCCGTTCATGTCCTCGTTCACGGTCCAAGGTCTTGGTCCTGTTCACGGCTGCGAAGCTTTGTGGTTAATGCGAAGGTTCTCGATTCCTAAGGCTTTTCCCTTTCAATAATATCACACTTAGATACAAGGCTTCAAAACTTGTAAACCAATAATCCATCTAATTTAAGATCATGAAAGGAATAAGTTTGACCAAAGTTGACTTTATAAGAATAATATTTTCGGGTTGTGACACTATACCTTCCCCAAATCCATACCTGATATCCCTAAATCATCCAATTACATATCATAACTCAAAAACACAACACTAACTCATATGCTAGACCGCCTTAGGATTCTCAACCCTCGCCAAACCAGAAACCCAGATTAATCATAGCAGGTTGTCCTATGCATGCAAGTTATACACAAAGAGAATCACATAGAATTTCAAATAAAGCTTTTACCCTAAACCACAAACCAAATAAGGAACAAGAATAAGACAAAATTTCTCATTCTAGGGTTATGCAATCCTAAACATGTACAACTTTGAAAGCATACACTTAGCATATAATCCATGCAACCATATTTCCATATATACTATAGCATGACTAAAACATTAGGAATACTTACTTGAGCTCGACCGATTACGTGCGTTGCATTCTCCCCCTTTTTCTTACAAAATTGTTTTCAAGAAATTTAACTTTGGTTTCTTTTTGAAAAGCAATTGTTACCATTTCCCCAGTTTAAGTTCTGACACACCTACAAGTGTGCCCGAATCTCTTAAACCAAGGCGCAGATACTAACAACCTAATTTTTAGAAAATTTTTAAACTTTTAATTTCATAAACATCATCCAAAAGAAGTACAAAAATTGTAACAACCCAATTTTCGTGTCAAAAAATTTCATTTTCATAAATTACTTTAATTAAAACATTCGTAGGAAAAACATTGACAAATCATAACATCTCATAAAACCATGTATAATGTCTGAAAATCCAAATCATAAAATGGTGATAATGTCTGGGGTGTGTGTATGATGTGCAGCTACCGCGCCGGCTCCTTCCCTTCGCTGAAGAGGTACCTAAAACAAAACTGAAAACTGTAAGCTCAAAGCTTAGTGAGTTCCCCCATCGTACCACATACCATAAAATCACATAACATGCATATACTGTCAGGCATATCTGGGTGCCCGACCTACCCCTTCGGTCCTATCGACTGGATAATGCCTAGCATATCTGGGTGCTGGCCTCCCCTTCGGTCTTATCGACCGGATACTACCTAGCATATCTGGGTGTTGGCCTCCCCTTCGGTCCTGTCGACCGGTAACCGGGGACTATTTCACCCCCCACAAAGGTATGGGGACCAAGTCTACTAGGTAGCACTCCTCGAATAAACTCAACACACAATCTTGGAATATTGCTGATGCTCGCACCGATCGATCATCGACAATCTCTACCTCTAAAGGGCAATCCAACATGCCCAAAGACTCAGAAAACCTCTTGCTAAGCGCAAGAGAAATAAAAGATCGAGTGACACCTGCATCAAATAACACATGTATAGGAAAACCGTTCACATGGAACGACCCTAAACATGCATATACAGAGCATATATATATATATATATATATATATATATATATATATATATATATATATATATATATATATATATATATATATATATATATATATCATGAACATCATATAAATAGGTCAGGGGGGAAGAATCATACCCGTCACCACATCGGGTGCGACGCGTGCCTCCTCGGTAGTCAACTGGAAAGTCCGGCTCCTCATCACTGGGGCCTCCGCCTTGCCCCGCCGGCCATCAGTAATCCGCAGGGTCGCTGGAGCTGGCGCCTTCACTGGCGCTGCTGCTGCTGCTGTCAACTGGGGACAATTAGCCTTCTTGTGGCCCCTCTGGTTGCAGTGGAAACACAACTCTGATGTCTGAAAAGTGGGTGTAGGGGCGGTACAATCCCTGCCGTAGTGTCCCGTCTTGCCTCACTTGTAGCAGCCAGACGCTCCCAACCTACAAACTCCCTCATGCGACTTGTCGTATCTCCTACAGCGGATACGATTCTATTGGCCTTTCGGCCAAGCATCTGATCCCTTGGGCCTCTTCCCCGAAGCCCCAGTCACCTGCCCCTCCGCTGCCTTCCTTTTCCGGATGTGCTCTAGATCAATCTCCCTCTCCTTTGCCCTGGCAATCATAGAATCCAGGGTGGGACAAGCTGAGAAGCTGACATGCTCCCGAATTTCGGCTCGCAGCATGTCATGGTAGCGGGTCCTCCTCATATCCTCATCTCTCGCATACTGGGGCACCAATAATGCTCTCTCTCGAAACTTGGCGGTGATCTTCGCCATTGTCTCAGTCGTCTGTCTCATATCCAGGAACTCCCGGGCCAACTGCTGGAGTTCCACTGCAGGTGCGAACTCAGCTCTGAACCGGGTCACAAAATTTGACCATGACATAGCCTTAACAGCCGAGGCTCCCGTAGAGTCACCAACCGACTCCCACCAATCCCTAGCTCGGTCCCTCAAGCACCCTGCTACAAATCGTACCTTCGACCCCTCAGGACAGAAGCTGGTCAACTATGCAGACTCAATGTCTGTAATCCATCATCTGGTAGAGATGGGGTCCTTTGCCCCATGGAAATTCGGTGCACCACTTCCCCTAAAGTCCTTAAAGGACAGCATGCGTGATCCTGACTGAGTGGTAGCCATGTCACTCCTGAACGCCCAGAGGCGATCCTCCATCAGCTCGACAATCCCTTCCTTGATCGACCCAAATATGACTAGGGTCGCATCAAGGATGCTTCTAGTGATCTCGGACGTGATGAACTCGCGTAGCCTCTCACCCGTTGGTTCGGAGCCTGACCCCGAACCCGATCCCTCTCCTGAGCTACCAACTGCTGGCCTCGGACGTAGCACCACCATTTTGCAATACATAATGACAACCGTCAGTGATACCGATATAGTTAGAGGGATCACATTTATCACAAGTTCCTTGTCTTGCCTCAGCCTTCCTTGATTCAAGTACGGATCCTCTGCTTTCAGTAGTATGGGCCGATACTACCTTCCACATCTATCCGTACTTTCCTCAAGATCCGCCTTAACTCCACCAAGCCCCTTCTACTTCTGCTGATCTTTGCTATTCCCATCCTAGACTCGCCCTAGGATACCTCTAACCCCACCCAAACCAGTCCTCAGCTACTGAAGGCCTCTTTGTAATGCCAATCAGCCATTACTTGAATACAATCACATGCAACGAGGCTTAGATAATTCTTCGAGTAAGGGACTCATCCCTATAACGGTAAGGACTTATACAAGAGCAGCGAAATAGGGTCAAATCCAATCCTCTAAGATTATTCAACCCTGATCACATGTGATTTTAGCGTATTCACCTAATAGCTAACTCCCATCACTCAGAGTCCCACAACGCACAAAGCAGGCAACATTCAGAAAAAAGGGAACGACCTCAAGCAATCCTATCCTCGTAATAGGAAACTGTACTAGCATACAATGCTAAGCTCATTCTATCAGACATAACATAAATAGGCCATCCTACTGCTGTCTACTCAATACTAGCATGCAATACACATAAACTGAAACACATATAGCAGACACATAAGGCATCATCCCTATATCCCTAGTCCTATTGTAGCATGTTGTTATACTGAAGCTGATAAGTATAACATAAACTTGTATGCGTACTTTGAGGAAAACTTACTTGAGCTCGGCCGGTCGCACACATCACACACTTCGTTCTTTCTCAAAACTCTTTAACTTATTCTTTAGAAAATTATTTTCTTGTAAAAGCTTTTAATTCCTTTATTTGAGTCCAGACACCCCCGAGGGTGTGTCCGAATCCCTCAAACCAGGGCTCTGATACCAACTTGTAACGACCCAATTTTCGCGTCCAAAAATTTCATTTTCATAAATTACTTTAATTAAAACATTCGTAGGAAAAACATTGACAAATCATAACATCTCATAAAACCATGTATAAAGTCTGAAAATCCAAATCATAAAATGGTGATAATGTTAGAGTACAATCCCAATGAAACTCATAGTGCGGAATCTGGGGTGTGTGTATGATGTGCAGCTACCGCGCCGACTCCTTCCCCTTCGCTGAAGAGGTACCCGAAACAAAACTGAAAACTATAAGCTCAAAACTTAGTGAGTTCCCCCATTGTACCACATACCATAAAATCACATAACATGCATATAGTGTCAGACATATCTGGGTGCCCGACCTACCCCTTCGGTCCTGTCGACCGGATACTGCCTAGCATATCTGGGTGTTGGCCTCCCCTTCGGTCCCGTCGACCGGTAACCGGGGACTATTTCACCCCTACTACTACCACATAATATCATCTCACATATATCATAATCTGGCTAACATAGCTGGGTACTAAACTACCCCTGCGGTCCTATCGACCGATAGTCGGGGACTATTTCACCCCTACTACTGTCACATAATATCGTAATATGCTAGCACATAAAACATAAAAAGCTAAATATGAAAACGTTGGAGAATGCATGCCACGCCATCAAGACGGACCTTTATCAATAGAAGTGCCTGAGACATTCAATGAAATTATAAGCACAAGCTTAGCGAGTTTCCCAAACACACAAATCATATAATCACATAATGCCATGCACACACATATACATACAAGTTTACTATGGACTCCCTCCATGGTCTTAATGTAATGGGCTACCTCCATGGTCTTGTATCCCCGTGCCATGGGCTCCTCCTATGGTCTTGCCAAGTGTCATGGGTTCCCCCCATGGTCTACACATAAGTCCATATATAATTCCACTTACAAACAATTACATATTCCCATACAAACATTTCATAATCAATACTGGGCCGGCCTTGGTGCCTTCGACCCATGAGTATGGTGAGAAGAGTCACCTCAATATTGAACGGTAGCTGACTAGGTCTCGACTCCGAATATCAGCACTACTTGACTCCTAAACATAAACAATTCCTTAAATATAACTCCAAATTCCCTAAACCCCTTAAAAGTCAATCTTGCTCAATGACTAAATTCAAAGGTCAAAGTCAACGGTCCAAGTTGTCCTTCAACTCGTCGAGTTTCTCCCTAAATGACTCAGATCAGGAAAAATCGCATCAACTCGCCGAGTTGGCCAGGAATCAAACAACTTAATCATCAAGCCGTTTCCATCGAATCTAAAATCTTCCATTCATATATCTTCTCCCAAATGATGTCTAAAAGGGTAAAGTTTCCAACTTTACCCTTAAAAACCACCATAATGAACCCAAAACCGAATCCTTGACTTAACAAAGTGAGGTTTAACCCATTAAGCCCTTAAACTCTCAAAACATAGTCTCAAAACACAAATTTGGCATCCCAAGGCTGGATTATCACGTAAAGTTTCCAACTTTACGTCCATGCATGCAAGAAAGGAACCCTAGAGCCCAAAATGGCTTAATAAAGGACTTAATGCATGAATGGGACTTAGGACTTAGCAAAGCTTGGAACTTTATGCCAAGAGAGGTCATAAAAGGGTCAGATCTAACATAATAACCTCTGGAACCCTTAACCTTAACCATACACCTAAAAATCAAGCTAAAACATCCAACAAAGAGATCTAGAAGATAACAACACAATGTATTGACTTTATACCTCAAAAGAACTGCAACAAATGGAGAGTTTCTGAATCTAAATCCTTCCTTCCAAAACAAGCTCCTTCAATCTTTAAACTCCTTCCATAAAACACCAAAAACCAATTCTCCAAGCTCACCACAAGCTCACACACTTAACCTTGAAGGATAATACACGAAATTATGGTTTTCTGGACAAGGAAGCTGGTAAAGAGGCCAACCAAGAGATTTAAGGTCTTTAAATAGGATGCAAAACCCTAAAATTAGGGTTTTCTCCATAGCCGCCAACTTGCCAATTTGGGACACCCCAACTCGCCGAGTTGGACCAAAAATGTCCGCGGCCAACAACCTCTTCCAACACGGCGATTTGGAGCTTGCAACTCGTCTAGTTCCCACATAAAATACAATAAATTAGGGAATTTAGCTAATACCAGATCCAAAGCGTTACAACATACACTTGTGACAAAGAGAATTCCAAAAATCCTCTCTCCCATCATCTATCCTTAATTGTCTTCTAGTTTATAGGGTGTACGTGTGAGCCATCTGAGACATCATAATTTTGGTGCTAAACTTTTTAAAGATCAATAAGGGAAACAAGGATATTGTTTGTTTATAACAACATCAAATGTATGTAACCCTAAATAGTAATTTCAATTATAACATAGGGTTCTTGTAGTTTCATAAGTATGTTGTTGTTAATGTGTAGATCCATAGATCCTTTAGGTTACATGTACCCTTAAGAGTTTAAGTGATGTTTCCGCAGGTACATTGAATTTGTAACCTATAAATTCCATCAACCCTAACATCTACCCCAAACCTAATACTTTCACTACCAACAAATACCACAACAATATTACACCATGCAACCCCTTAGCCCAATCTTATTCTAGAAATTTCCCATTTTTTTCGAATACATTAAGAGAAGCCAACCCCCAACACCGGAAGTCAAATTTATTCGGGTAACCCAACTGAAACCGAAACCGAAACCCAAATTTGTTTCAAAAACCCAAGTCGAACTATCCAACCCCAAAAAGACGAGGAAAGGGAAAAACACCAATTAGAAAAGAAAAGGCGCTCGCTCAATAATGGACACTGGAAGAAGAGAAAAAATTAGCAGAATCATGGGTCGACATTGCGGAGGATCACATAACCGAAAATGCACAAAAAGATGAGCATTTATGGCTACACATTATAGAGCGATTTCACATCGTTATAGGTTGTGGCGAGTACCGTACAAAAGACCAATGTACTAGCAAGTTTCATGAAATGATCAAAACAATTAAAAAAATTCAACGGGATATACAACAACTTGTGAACTCAATGAAAAAATGGGGAAATCGGTCAAACTATTTTCGAGATGACGTTTGAAAATTTTAAAATTGATAACAATAGGAGGCCATTCAAATTTATCGATGCTTGTAAATTTTTAGTTGCGACCCCAAAATGGGTAAAAGAGTGGTAGCAAAGAAGGTGGTTAGAAAAGGACCAAACTTTCCGAGACGAGTCGCATTACTTCATCAGATGCATATTTCGTGATTGATTTGAACGAAGATGATGAACTCGAACTCGAAGAGGTAGTCCACCCGATGGGTCGAGATAAGACGGAAAAGAGATGGTCTTCATCTAATGCATTTAGAGTCGAAAGAAGAGGTGACATGCACAAGGTGGCTAATAGTTTCAAACTTTATAATTTGAATTTCGAAACTCATTTGCAATCCGAATAAGGGAAATCGGACAAGAAAGAGAAAGTGCTAGTGAGAAGAAAAAAAAAGCACGGTATGAAATTTTTGATGAGAAACCAATCATCTCATCAGAAACGAGCTTAAGATGATTTTGAAGGTTAAAGAGAAAATCATGAAAAATTATAGTATCAACTAGACTTATAGACTTATTTTGTAGTGTTTTTATATAATTATCATTTTTAGCCATAAAATCATTTTTAATTAAATTAATGAAATATTTATAATTTATTATTATAAACATGTATTTTAAATATTTATATAATTATTAAATTATATTAAAAAAATATTGTGAAATGTAGTACCATTTCCTAACGTCATAAATTTTTTTAGTCAATGTAAATCAGTTTAGTCGAGGAAATAATAAGAATACATTTATGATTTAGAGTAAATTACACGAATGATCCCTATGGTTTGGAGTAATTTATACATTTGGTCCCTAATTTATTTTTTTAACTTGGAAGGTCCCTACTATTTATTTTTGTTACGTGTCTGATCCCTATTGTTTGTTTTTGTTACGCGCTTGGTCCCTATCTTACCTAAAAAGACTATTACTTAAATAGAGAAAAATGGTAGGGTAGGTAAGGTAAGACGATGAGGTGGGGTTAGGGGTGTGTTTATTTAAATAAATTAAAAAATCAAGGACAAAATAGTATTTTTTAGGTACGACATGGACCAAGCACGTAACAAAAACAAACAGTAGAAACCTTCCGAGTTAAAAAAATAAGTTAGGGACCAAACATGCAAATTACCCTAAACTATAGGGACCATTCATGTAATTTACTCTATGATTTAAAAGTAACCGGGTGAAAAGATGAATTTATTACCACTATGGAATAAAAGCACGTGAGATTAAAACGTGTTTTTCCGGGTAAAAGGGAAAATTTAGTGGAACAAACGCTGTATGTTTAGATTTTACGAACGTCAAGAAGACTTTGAGAACTGTTAACCCCTTCTCTTCTTTCTTTCTTTCTCCACATTCACACACCCACCACCAGTCAATGTCTGAATAACTGTCTTCCATTTCGGCGGCCTCACGTTTCTCAGTTCCTTCCTCTTCGCCCCTATATAACTTTTTCTACTACTTTTCAGTTTACGTTTCTCAATTTTCCCTAAAAAAACCACAAGATCTTGATCACGATGACCTCTGTTGCTTTCAATCCGGTCTAGGTTTTACCTAAATCGGATGCTTAGTTATATATATCTGAAAAAGGTTTGTCTAGTTAGTTCTAGTGTGAGATCTGAGTGATTGTTTCATGGCGGAAGCCCGTCGCTACGCACTTGCTGCTCAGTTAGGTGAGTTTGACTTTGATTGTTCGTAAACTTGATTTACGTCACTGTTTTGTTGTTTTATTTTATTTGCTTCAATTAGGTTTTACGCGATTCTTGTTTAGCTACACTTGTACATATTACACTTATATCCAGGTGTATATCTATCAATCTATGTATATCGTGTATCGTGTTTCGTGTTTCGTGTATCGTGTATATATTTGCAAGTTCTTTTGGTGTATATACAGCAGTGAAAGGATTGAGAGGGACTGGTTATCTTTCTCTGCCTGCTGTTTGTACTAGGGCAAAATTTTTTCTTCTTTGTTTCATTTTTGCAGTTAATGAACTATGGAACATATGTATTTAGACGCTTCTAACTGTCTCAAGAGCTACTTATTGTAGTATCTTTCTGCTTTAATTCAAATTTGAATCGATGATGGTGACAAGTTTCTTCTTCTTGAAATTTGCTTTTCTGGTCTTGGCTTCCCTTTTCTACTTGTGTATCTTGATCAAGTTAATTGTTATAATGCAGATATTGATCAAATACTTTTAGAAGCACAGCATCGATGGCTTCGACCTGCAGAAATATGTGAAATTCTTCGAAATTATACCAAGTTCCGGATTGCTTCAGAGCCTGGAAATAGGCCTCCAAGTATGATTTCTAAAACATTTGGTTTGGGGCATTGTTATTTTTTATACTTTAATGATATGATCTAAGTTTTCTATCTACAAAATTGTTATTATGTAGATTTCTAGATGAATGGTTTCATCACATCTTTTATATCATGGCCTAATGTGTATCCCTCTTTTCAGATGGTTCACTTTTTCTGTTTGACCGGAAGGTGTTGAGGTATTTCAGAAAAGATGGACATAACTGGAGGAAGAAAAAAGATGGGAAGACTGTTAAAGAAGCTCACGAAAGGCTCAAAGTAAGTGTAAAGAGAGATCTTTTACTTCCATTTATCTATTCATTTAATCATTTTAGTTGATGACAAAATTAAACTTCATTCTGTTTCCTCAATCATGTGTTTTGGCCAAATATTTTTTCAGGCTGGAAGCATTGATGTGTTACACTGCTACTATGCTCATGGAGAAGATAATGAAAATTTTCAGAGGCGTAGCTATTGGTTGCTTGAAGAGTAAGTGGAAGTCATCATTGTATATTTGTATATTTGTGTGTGTTTCTTTATTCTCTCTCTAAACTGTCTAACTTTATACCAGTATGAAGAAATAATCAAATGAAAGTATTTGTTTTTCAAGTTCCTTTATGCTCCTTCTAAAGTCCAAAGAATATTTGATATTATTAAGGAACAAAACAAATTGAAATATAAGCACCACACTCGTTGTAGAAGAAAATACAAAGTCTATAGTCATGTACTCATGTCCATTGCATATACATTTGTTTTTGGTTCTCTGATAGGAGTAACATTTACATTTTCAACAATCTCAAGTGTTTTGATAAAGTAGAAATTACATAAAATGAAAGTTTGAAAAAATGTATGTTAATGTAAATATAGAACAAAAAGTCATCCTTGTTGTTTCAAAAGGCTTCTTTTTGGTGTATGTCAACTGTCCCCTTATATGTTTACTGTTTCTGCAGGGAGCTATCAAATATTGTTCTAGTCCACTACCGTGAAGTAAAGGTTGGTCTATCTGTAATCTTTTGGTTTCATGCTCTGTTTTTTTTCCCTAAACTGCTGTAGCTGTTTTATGTACAATGTCATTTATACAAATACAAGATTTGATTTAGCCACTTAACTATTTTCTATAGGGATTAAACCATTCTACTTGTAAAAAAAACTTTTTCCTGGTTATCCGGTTTTAGAAATGCTAAAAATCATAGAAAAGCACAAATGTAGTTTCACTATTTTATCAATTTAGCTATTGAAGTATCATCTCTTTACTATAGTTTCTTCTAGTTTCTATAAACATCAAAAATTTGTTTACTGTTTCAGGGGAGTAGGACAAACACAAACCGTGTTAGAGAGGTTGGAGAAGCTACTCCCAACTCCTTGGAAAGTGAAGAGAACATATCTAGTTCAGAAGTGGATAGTTCTGTTTCTTCTAAATTTCGGACATTTAATTACCCTGTGGCTTCACAAACTACTGAAAACAGTACACAAGCTTCAGAATATGAAGATGCTGAGTCAGGTCTTTATATAATTTCCTTTTCACTTTCTTTATGCTTTCCATACAGAATTTACCTTCTTACCCTTGTCTCCTCTTTACTTTCAGCATATTCTCACCAATCTACTTCCAGATACGGTTCTATCCTCAATTTGCAGCCAAAGACCGACGATCAGCTCTCTATGCCTTATTATCCAGCTCCTCCTTCAAGTAATTTCTTGTTTTACACACTTTGATGCGTATTGTTTTTGGTTTAAATTTAATTAGCTTATACTTTACAAACAGATGATTATGATGCAAAATTTCAAGTGAATCCCGATATGAGTTTTGTCTCGCTCATGCAAGGGGGCAAAATTGACAACAATCCTGATGCGGGTTTTACATATAAACCCCAGAAAAATCTTGACATGCCAGCTTGGGACAATGACTTTGAAGGGTATCAGTCAACTCATCTCTCAACTCAACCTTATAACCCTAATATCTTGACCCATGGGAATGAGATGCCACGTCAGATTATGCCAGATGGATCCAATAAAATGCAGGAATTCAGAGGAAATCCAGGGTGGCAGGTATCACTGATTACAATCCTTTGTATTCCATGCTATATATACATATAGTAACTGATGTTTTTTTATGAAATTTTGCAGCTTGATGGACCATATAATGTCCCCTCTAGGTTTCAAGAAGAACTTAGTTATGCAGAAATTTTCAAAGCCTTTGAGTCTAACGACACCATTGATCACAACAATCCTCTAATAACACAAATCAACATGGAATCACATGTAACAAATGAAGATGGTGGAAGACATCTACAACCAAATCTTGAGAGCAATCCAAATCCAAGTGTAGATGAAAAACCTGGGTCTCTGAAATCACCATTCCTGGAAGGATTCAAGAAGGAAGGAATTAAGAAGCTTGACAGCTTTGACCGATGGATGAGCAAAGAACTTGGAGATGTAAAGGAGTCACAAACACAGTCCACTTCTGGGACTTATTGGGAGGCTGTTGAAAGTGAGAATGGAGTTGATGATTCCATTATTAGCCCACAAGTGCACTTGGATACTTATGTTTTAGGCCCTTCTCTCTCCCAGGACCAGCTGTTTAGCATCATTGACTTTTCTCCCAACTGGGCTTATGCTGGCTCCGAAATCAAGGTACAATAACAATCTTCTGTTTATTACAACTTTTTCCAAATTCGGCTTTATAACTGTCAGATTTTACTTGGGGGGTGTTTAAATTAAACTGATTATGATTTTCTTTTTATGGGTTAAATGCAAGAATTGGAAGCATACTTTCATTGCCATGTTTATTATAGGCTTATAGCAGCATACGTGCATTTTTTTTTTTCTTCTATTATGGCTTTGTTGTTTGAAAAATCTACAAAAACTCCATCGTATTATAGCATCATGCTTTTAAGTTTTAACTTTCACTGTTGTAATCGGGTAGATTTTCCAAAGTGTAAGGCTCTAATAAGAAAAGTATCCAAATTACAATCATATAACTGAATTTTTTTCTGCAGTACAATGTCTTAATAAGAAAAAAAAGTGGAGCACAATGCTGTAATATATAAATAAATGAAAGTAGGATGCTGTAATATATAAATAAATGGAAGGAAGTTGCTATTTCTTGTATTTAGCCCTCTTAACTTTTTAAGTTAACTGGTTAAAATAAAATCCGATTTGGCTAATGAGTTGCTGTAAGAAAACTCATTATTGAGATAAATGTAAAAAACACATATTTACCCTTGGCTTTTAGCAACTAATTATCTAATTATCTTATTCTTAAGGTTGCAATAAGTAAGATCAATAAAAGAAATGTAGTGTTTCTAACAAGTTTCATATAGTGCTTTTATAATTGTCAGGTTTGGAATACTGATTGTCAATTTAACCACTGTATTAAGTATTTTTAAGCGTTTAAAAAAATTATTTTCCGGTTATATGGATTCTATTATATCGGTATAAATTACACTAAATGAGAAGGTACTTTCACCAGGTTTTAGTAACTGGAAGATTCCTAAGGAGTCAACAAGAATTACAACATTGTGAATGGGCATGCATGTTTGGGGAATTAGAAGTTCCTGCAGAAGTCGTAGCAGATGGTGTTCTTCGTTGTTACACCCCCGGGCACAAGTCAGGCAGGGTCCATTTTTATGTCACATGTTCCAATAGAGTCGCATGCAGTGAAGTACGTGAATTCGAATTCAAAGTGAATGAGAATCTCAGTCAAGACATGGATGGTGTTCAAGACATCAATGCTGACAACTCTAATGGGACGCTTCTCCATATGCGATTCGTGAAACTGCTATCACTTGGTCCGGAGACTGCCCGAAACTCTGCCCGAAGTGTGGTTGACCCTGAACTGTTGAACCAGCTTAGTAGGTTGATTCAGGAGGATGATAGAGAGTGGGAGCAATACCCGTCTGAAAAAGCACAGAATCAGCTTCTTGAAAGGCTGCTTAAAGAGAAGCTGTATGCATGGCTTATTCATAAGGTGGGAGAAGGTGGGAAAGGCCCGAGTGTGTTGGATGAAGGGGGGCAGGGGGTGTTGCATTTTGCAGCGGCTCTTGGTTATGATTGGGCTATTCCGGCCACAGTTGCTGCCGGTGTTAGTATTAACTTCCGTGATGTCAATGGATGGACTGCTCTCCATTGGGCTGCATCTTGTGGCAGGTAATTCCCTTTATTTTTATTTATTTATTTTTTAAGTTCAGTGGTTTGCTAGCAATTCCTATATAATCCAAGGTGGAAAAAATATTTTTACTAAAAATACATTTCTTGTTATTTTGTTTTGAGAATTAGTGGTGTTTAATTAAATTTTATATTTTAGTTTAACATTTTTTTTTTTGAAGTGATAGATGACAATTTCTTTGAGTATTTATTAAATATGTATAATATATTTTAAACAAACATCTAGTAAAATTTACATGTAACCTATATATTGGTATATCTTAATTTGATTAATGTCTTGTTTCTATTTTCTATAAAATAATATATTTGTATCTGTTTATCGTTTTTTATTTCATTTAGGTAGGTGTCTAAAACATATCCTTCAATGGATGGTTCCAAAAATGATGATGGAATGTAATAATGACTCTTTCCATTTCTTTCTTATTCTATCCCTTCACACCAAATGTTTGGTTTGATGGAAACCATTGTAATTCCTTCCATTTTATATATTACTTTTCATTCCACCATGAAATGTAATGCTATTTAAATGACACAAATCTTCTTCTAAAAACAAGTCATGATCTATATTTTGTTTAGTTAGAAAATAGACATCTTTGGGTTTTAATTAGATTTAGTATGTTTAATAAACCATTTATTTACAAGTAAATAATCATTTCCATTCCTAGAGGCCGACTCCAAACATTATCATGGAATGTAATAACGACTCATTCCATTCCTTTGTCAATTGTCATTTGACTGCATTCCATCCATCTAAGTCTTTGTGTGGTAGATGATGACAGTTGATTTTGTAAATCTTTTAATGAACAATAACATATTGTTGTTGTTGATGATGATGATGTTTACAGAGAGCGTACAGTAGCATTCCTGATTTCAGAAGGTGCATTAGCGGGTGCATTAACGGATCCATCTCCAACATACCCATCAGGCAGAACACCTGCAGACTTAGCCTCCGCCAACGGCGACAAAGGAATCGCCGGTTACTGTGCGGAAGCCGCCCTAAGCACCCACCTCGAACAACTCAAACTAAAAGACCGTGATTCCAAAGCCAAAGCCGTACAGACAGTCTCCGAGAGGACCCCAACACCACCCGGGTACGGGGACATGCCGCAAGGCCTGTCTCTCAAGGACTCACTGGCGGCAGTCTGTAATGCCACCCAAGCTGCCGCCCGCATCCATCAAGTGTTTAGGGTTCAGTCGTTTCAAAAGAAGCAGATGAAAGGCGGTGAATTTGAAATGACAGAGGAGCGCGCGGTTTCCATGGCTTTGAAGTCATCTAGAATGGGAGGACAGCATGATGAGCCTGTACATGCTGCTGCTGCTGCTGTCAGGATACAGAATAAGTTTAGAAGTTGGAAAGGGAGGAAAGATTTTTTGATGATGAGGCAAAGAATCGTCAAAATTCAGGTCTACTTTTATTTATTTTAGAAAATGATATTCGCAAGTAAAAAGTAAAATTGATATAGATATATAGTTGGTACATAGAATGCTGTATCTGTAATTTAAAATTTGATTGATTGATGTAGGCACATGTTAGAGGGCATCAAGTTCGGAAAAACTACAAAAAGATAGTGTGGTCGGTGGGAATACTAGACAAGGTGATTTTGCGGTGGAGGCGTAAAGGAAGCGGTTTGCGAGGGTTTAAGCCGGAACCAGTGGCTGAAGGCAGCACCAGCACTACCACAACAGTGGCAAAATCTGGAAAGGAGGAGGATGATGACTTCTTCAAAGAAGGAAGGAAGCAAACAGAGCAGCGACTGCAGAAAGCCCTTGCAAGAGTCAAGTCCATGGTTCAGTACCCTGAGGCAAGAGATCAGTACCGTAGATTGCTTAATGTTGTCAATGACATGCAGGAAAGTAAGGTACGTAATTGTAATTGTAATTGTAATTGCATTGCCCTACTAAAAATGTCAATGTCAATGCTATAAAATTTGTCCTATAAAAAAAGCTTGGACAACTGATCCTGATGTTAATGGGACAAAAATTTCAATCCATCCAAAAAGGTGGGACCAGAAGTTAATAGGATATTTTATGTCCTTAATAAAAAATTAGGACCGTTTTTTTTTTTTTTCAAGTTCACTGTCTCTAACAACGATTGTGGGCAGGCTGTATATGATAAGGCTTTGGAGAGTTCAGAAGAAGCCATTGACTTTGATGAGGACCTGATTGACCTTGACGCCTTGCTAGATGATGATGATGCCTTTATGAACATCTGAGCCTTATTGCTTTCCTGTATTTGGATTGTGGGCTGTGGCATATATATATATAAAGCTTTATTTTGTAAATGCTATTATTGTTTGATTTAAAGTGGGACTTGAACTGGACTGGACTGGACTGCTTAGGAACATTGTTATGTTATCTCTGTACATTATAATATGCTTCTTACCATGTACTAAACCAAATACTTCTGACTTTAATATTATTACTTGAAACATCAATATCTTTTGTTTTGTTTTTTCTAGTGTGTGTTTCTTCATTCATCTGTTTATTATGTATAGCATTCTACTTTTATTTCATCTTATTATACCATTGTACTTGCCACTGTAACAATGTGTGATTCAAATACAAAGTAATTTTTGCTAAATTGTTCAGAGTTCAAACTGTAATATCTCAATCAGGGTTAAATCAACAATGTTATAACTAGGTAGACATTTTAAAGCACAATGTTATCATATGAATGTAATAGAAAGACACGAGAGTAGGAGGCTGTTGGTTGTATTACACAAATAAAAAGAAATATGTTATTACTTTTATTATTATTATTATTATTATTATTATTATTATTATTATTATTATTATTATTATTATTTTTGCATTTACGTGTTTTTATTGTTATTCGTCGACTTATGTTGGTATCTAGTGTTGAAAGAGTGGTTGAAGATAAAGTCACGTCCAGGAAAATGATACAGTTAAGGTGTGTATAACGATCATAATTTTCCAAAATTTTAAAAATAAAATAAAATAAAGAGTTATACAATCCTAAAAACATTTTCATAAAAGATTTAGAGTAATCATCTAGTAATTATAAAAACATCGTCAAAAGTCTCAGCATGATATCAAACATCAATGCAAGTGCAGTGTAGCCGCGCCAAACTTTTCTCTCCAGCACTCTGAAAACATTAAATCAATAACTATAAGCATAAAATTTAGTGAGTTCTTCAAAATACCATATACCACAATACACATACAATACATACAAACAATGACTCACGACCTCGTGTCATTCAGCCTAACTCACAACTTGGTGTCATTCCGTCATTAACAGTTGACTCACAGTCTCGTGCTGTTCTGTTATCAACAGTCGACTTACAGCCTAGTGTCATTCCGTCATCAACAGTTGATTCACGACCTAATGTCATTCCATCATCAACAGTCGACCTCATGACCTAGTTGTGCTCTGTCATCAACGGTCGATTATCTACACTTACAACCTAATGCTGTTCCACCATCTAACTCTCAAAAGTGACATCTAACATATTATACAATCAAGCAATCAACATACAAAAGACAATTCTAATATACTTGTAAAATCAACATATATTATACAATCAAGCAATCAACATACAAAAGACAATTCTAATATACTTGTAAAATCAACATACTAACAGTAGACCTGCATCCTATCATACAAATGATATAACTCAAATCTATCCAAGTATGACCAAAAGTTAAAACTGGTCAAAAAAATCAGCAAATCAATGTCACCGATCAGCAATCAACGCACCCCGACCCGGTTACGTGCACCCGACGGCTCATCTTCCACATGGGTGTCCACCCACCGCCATCATCTACTTCTGATTTCCACCCATTAAGAAACCTAGGTTGCGTTTAGTTACGGATAAACAATTTTCATTTTCTGTTTTTCGTTTTTCGTTTTCCCTTTTCAGTTTTCGTTTTCTGTTTTCATTGGAAAATTTAGAAAACGTGTTTAGTTAAAACTGATTCATTTTTCATTTCCAGTTTTAGAAAATTAGAAAACGTGTTTAGATGTGTATTTTTCTATCGGTTTTCATTTTTAAAAAACGGTAGCGGTGGTAAGGTGGGCGTGGGGATGGTGGCGGTGGTGGGGGCAGCGGCGGGGGGCAATGGTGGTGTCGATGATAGCGACGATGGTGGTGGCGGTAGCGGTGGCAGCGTGGTGGCGACGGCGGTGGTGGTGTGTCACACCCTAAAACCGGAACGATGGAAACGTTCGGGGGTGGAGGACGTCATGGAATCCGTTTTCGTCTATCTTTTTACCGTTGAGTTCCTATTAATGAGATATTCAACTCTCATTTAGGTTGCGTAAGCCAAACACCGCTTGAACTAAAATTCGAGTTTTGGGCCGTGCACTGCTAAGCCAAATCTTAGAAAAATCATAACTTCCTCATACGAAGTCAGATTTGGACGTTCTTTTTATGGATGTTCTCGGTTTAACATATACTACAAATTTGGTTTAGATCACTAAGGCTAAAAATCGCTCCACCGTAAATTTACTATTTACGCTTCCCGATGTCGTGCCGGTTTTGCCGTAAAACTTCGACGGGCCATAACTTCTTCGTTATAACTCGGATTTCGGCGCTCTTTATATGTACGAAAACCTTGAGACATATTCTACAACTTGGTTAAGACTATTTATTATAAATAATCTTTTGCCGAAAAGTCATTTTCGACACTTATTGACTCTAAATTGACTAGCCCGGATCTACAGATGTTACACTTACCAATAATAGTTATGGGCTTAGACATCTAATCCAACAATTACTTCTCCATTGTATCTTCCGAAGTGCTTCTTTTTACACTTTTCACACCACTTGGCTCCATAACTTTGGTTATATGGGTTAGACTTCGGGAACTTTCCTTTCTTATCAGGTCTTGAGGATTCTTCAAGCTTCCTCTTCTCGCCAACTTCAGCTTTTTCCAGACCCTTTTACCTTATTTGTGTCTCAACATTCCTGGCTACCCAGATGGCGGCTTTCAAAGTGGTTGCTTGCTTGACTATTGGACCAAAGTCCCCTGTTAATCCATGGGCAAACTTGTTGACCTTGGAGAGTTTAGTTGGAACTAAGTAAGGAACAAACTTCATTTTCTCCATAAAACTTGCAGCGTAATCGGTAACGCTCATTCTTCCTTTCTTTAGGTTCTGAAACTCGTTGTTGATCTCTACTAGATCTTGCTCAGAGCAATAATGCATTTTTAGTTGCACCAGGAAATCTTCCCAAGACATCTTGCTTGCTTCTCCTTTGGGCATCGTATCTGCCAATAAATTCCACCAGCTCAAGACTCCGGTCTTTAGTTATCTGACCACAAAGACGGTTTTCTGCTTGTTGCTACAGTCGCAACTCTCAAACACCATCTCCTTTTCGGAGATCCAGTCCATAATCTCTACAGGCTTCGGGCTTCCTAAGAGACTCGGTGGTTTTGCACTCAAGAAGTTCTTATACATTCGCCCATCCATTCCGTTTCCCTTCTCCGGGCCATTTCTTCGTTCTCCTTGAGTCCCAGCTTGACTCACAGGGCGGGTGTAGTTCCCTTCCTCTGATTGCTTGGGGACCAGTTTAGGTTGTACGATCAGTATTGTAGCTTCCTCTCGGTTCTGTTGAAGTAAGCGTCCGGTCTCCTCCATTTGACGATCTAACATCATTTGGATCATCGCTTGTACTCTGGCCATAGTGATTGGCTCAGGAGCGGCTACCACAACAGGTATTTGGTCAATCACTGGGGGTTGATTCCTGTTTCTGTTCGCGTTTCCGGCTCTGCTTCGGGTTCTTGCCATTTCGATCTTATACACAAAATTAGGCATTTGGTGTGAAATGACGAGAATTAATATACGAAAGATTTTATTTACGATCGACGTTTAAACCTCCCCATCACTCCGAAAAGTTACATGACAATTCTAATACCGTATTTAAACGTTTAGAAATCTGAACACATAAAGTTTCCAGATCCGGTCGACAACAGACCATAGATCCGATCATACATTTAGCATCATAAAGCATCATAAATCATTTAGCACATAAAAGCATGTTAAGAATTTTCCTTAAATTAGCTAGTGCTTGTGTCTATTCAGGTGTATTCCCTAAATTTTATTAGATACACTCCTCACGATCATCACTTAGCATTAAATTAAGATTTTGTCACCCTAGACTGGCCGAGTCTAACTATAGCGAACAACTTAGGTGTAAGGGAGTCACCCCCGTATAGATCTATACACAAACTCTCGCTCTCCCTCCAGGAGACTCTGGTTATAACTACAGACTACGACCGACAATTAATAGTGTCACCCGTTATTTCCCACTAAATCCAACTGAATTTGAATAACCTTGTTTATCAACCTAACAGAGATAAGCCTAACTGACGAAGAGAAGAGGGCAGAAGAGGCCCACTAATCATGTATGTTATTATAGGCTATCGAGTATGAGACGGGCATGTTGGCCCATCATGCATATGTTTGATTTGGACCTTACTAGCAATGCCAATGGGCCACTAAGGCCCAATAGCATGTAAAAGCCATTGAGGGTCCCTTAGGCATGTAATTGGGTCACAGGAGGCCCAATACACATGTGTGAATATATTGGGCCCAATAAACATGATATTGGGCCACAAAGGCCCAATAACACGTATAGAAGGTATTTGAGCCCAACTTTTTAAATCGCTTATGTTTTATCGAGTTTAAGTTCGTATTGTTGCTATTCGTGGTATGTTAAATGTTTATTCGCAATAACGAAATATTTTAACGTTTGATTTATAACGAAGTTTTTATTATATATATATATATATATATATATATATATATATATATATATATATATATATATATATATATATATATATATATATATATATTAAAACCATGCGTTATAAACTTGATATTTTTAACCCCAAAAGTTATAATCATTTATTTGGCCCAAAAACATTTAGATTAACCATTGTGGCACCTTTTTCTATGAAAGTGACAGTTTTAGTCCCTTTTTATGAAAATTGACATTTTTGGTCTTTAAACCATTTTTATTGACATTTTCCACTCAAACTTTATTTGAATAGTAATTTCAGTCCAACATTATTGCATTTCTCATTTCCAGTCTTTATTTGCAAAAAGTTACATTTTTGGCCCAATTTCCGTATGTTTTACAATTTTGACCCTAAAATCAAAAACTTTGCATTTTTAGTCCAATTTAGTAATAAATTCATTTTCCATCCCTGAAAAAGTTTATTTATGTTCTAGACTCATAGTTTGTTAAGTTTTCCATTTCAGCCCCTCAAGATTTCCTTTTTTCGCAACCTTGGGCCCAAAATCTCGTGAGGCCCAATTAAAAGCCCAATATGCCAAATTTTATGATTTTGACCCTTTGAAAAGTATGGTTTTCATAAAAATCAGCTTTTATACTAATAAACAACTTGTAACCCCCATAAAACCGAAAATTTACAATTTACACCCAATCTTTGTTATTTTTGCAAAAATGACACTTGTAAGGTTCTTTGGTTTTGTTTTTCACCTCTTTAACTTAAGAAACCTTATATCTATGATATATGTTTGTTTATCAAGTTTTTGTTTGATGATATATGGTCCATTAGCCTGGCCTGGTGCGCTCCCGCCAGCCTTGCGTGGTGCTCCCTTGCCAGCCATGCTGGGGACTCTCCTGTCGGCCCGGCCTGGCGCTCCCTTGCCTAACGCCCCTTACCAGTCTTTCCTAGTGCGCGCCTGACAACCTTGCCTGGGGCGCGCCCGCCAGTCCCGCCCGGCGCCTCTGGGCGGCCTCACCCAGCTCCTTGCTAGCTGGGCCTAAATTGGGCTGGCCCAAGGCCTGACCTAATTCCCCTTGACCTAATTGCCCCCTATATTATGAACAGTGCCTCCTCTATGGAGAAGGATCTTCCCCAATGACTCAGCCACCACTATACTCCAGCTGGGTAGCTCAGGCGCCACCCGCCACCGTCAGCCACCATACACCACCACCAGCACCAAGATGGTTCTCTCCTGCTATGGAGGACCATCTCATATCTTCCAGCTGATCTAACTTGACCGTCGGAGGCCGCTTCCGGGGCACAGCCCATGGGGCGGCTCTAACGACTTTGCACTGTGATGTCCAGATCTCCGCCGCAGCAGAAGACCCGAAGGCTCGCCGGAGGTCGATATCGCATCATTTGGCGCCATCCCGGACCCGAGCAAGTAGCAAAAGCCTCGGCTTCAAGCTCATTCTTCCTAGATCTGTTCAGATCTATTGAGTTCCATATCAGGTTTTCTCAGATCTGTTCATTCTTATCCCTTATCTGATCAGATCCGTTTGGCTCTTGTCAAAATCTTTTCAGACCTATTTTGCCATTGTTTAGATCTCAAGATCTACTTCACTTTCAGTTTTTTGATTTCTTGAGATATTTTCATTTTTTAACTCAGATCTCTAGATCTGAATGTTTTTGTTCACATAAACATCTCTCAAGTTTAAAAATACCAGTTTAGCCTCAGTGTTACTTATATTTTCGGGGATAAAGGAGATTTTTACGAGCTTTCCTCCATTTTTGTTCATATTTTGGTGTTTATAGAAACAACTTGAGAGTTGAAGAACTTTTTGGTAAATATTTACTTATTCTCAGTTTATGTTGTGGAGAAATCACCTTCAGTTTATGGTTTTCTTTACAAAACACTTTTAAGGCTGTCTATTTCATTTAGGTGCTTAGAAAAGGAAATGAAAATTTCTCAGATCTGCATATTGTTCATATTTTGATAACTTGTTAAGCAAGTTGTAGAGAAAAAAAGGGTTTTATGAGAAGAAAACCTCATCAGATCCGTTTGGCCTTTGCCAAGATCTGTTTAAGATCCATTTGGTTCTTGCCAAGATCTTTTCAGATCTGCCTTAGCATCATTTTCTCTTTCAAACATTCTCCAAGTTTGCAAAAACCTTATCAGATGTGTTTTCATCTAAGCTTGGTTTTTTGATCAGCAAATGAGAAAGAAAATAATTTTTATGAGTTTTTTATTTCATTTCAACACACACATTACCAGAAAATCGTTCTTTAGATTGAACCTCTTTCATCATCTGAAAAGTTGTTTGTAAACAAAGCTTTGATGCTTGTACATTTCATACAACCTTCAAAAAAAAAACTTGCTAAATCTCGTTTTTTATTTATATATTGGGGTTTCTTCAGTGAGGTTGAGAAGAAAAGAAAATTTCTCGTTGCTTATTTGATGTTTTCCTTCAGAAGTTAAAAAAAAGAAAAAGAAGAGTTTTTGTGGGTTTTTACCCTACTTCAGTTTAGCTTGATGATTTATTGAGCAAAATGAAGAGAAAATAATTTTTTATGAGTTTTAACCTCATTTCAGTCTACATATTACCATAAAATCATTTATAGTTAAGATTTTATGTAAACAACTTCCCTCCTCATAGCAGTTGTTTGTAAACCCAACTGTGTTTTTTGTACATTTCTCAAAACTCACAAAAATTCACTTTTTTGTTCTCACCAAACCTATCAGATTATATACTGTCATTTTTACCTCAAAGATATACCCCATCTTTTTCATAGTTTACTTTTTAGAAAAAATGAGTGGAGATGGAAGTATTCAGTGTATACGTTTAGCTACAAGACTCTCTCATATGTGTCTTGTTTATGCTTTGGGGTTTGTCCAATAAGTTTGAAAAAAATGGTTTGTTTAAGTCAAAACAGATGAAAATTACTTTTACCCCATAATTTTACCATATTAGTTATTGGTTTTAACAAAAAAAAAAGTTATTATGGCTTTCAGTTTACTAGGTTAGTAAAAAAAAAAAAGAAAAAAAAAGAAAAAGAGGTGTAGGGATGATGCAAAAAGTAACCAACGAAAAAGAAGGAAAAAAGAGACAGTATACAAAATGATGACTCCTTTTTGTAAGAGCCCGAAATTCAGGTTCAACTATTTAACCTTTCATCTTTTCCAAGTTGTCATATTGGGTCCTTTGTGTTGAGTGTTAAGCTTGTGAGTACGCTGCGCGTACTTGCGCGCTTATTCTGTACGCGGTTCCATCCGGGTACGCTGGGCGTACCTAGGGTTACGCCGGGCATAACCGGCCCAGACTCAAAACCCTAATATGACTTGAGGGCTATAAAAGGAATGACATGGTCTTGTCCCTCAGCCACCATCTTTCAGAAAGAAACCCTAAGAGAACATTTCCTTCGTTTTTAGCTTGGGTGTGAGTGTTCTAAGCTTCAAAGTGCCTTTTCAAGGTGGTGAAAGAGAAGAGGAGACCATTGTGGAGGCTATAAGTTGGTGGTCAAGTGTGGATCTGAGGACTACAAAGGTTGGAGCTTCTTCCTGAGGTAATAAGTTCAAATCTTGGCTTGTAGTTTATATGGTGTGCTTCTTGGACCAATTTCTAGGGTTTTTGGTCCCAAGATGGAGACTTTTTGAGCAAGTAGTTTCCATTGGCCTAGATCTATCATATTCCAGAGCTATATGAGTTGTATGTTCATAAAAATGCAATCTTGGACGTGAATGTTGAGCCATGCATGAGATCTAGACTCTTGGAGGTGAAAGGAAAGGTGTTAGAAGGTGTGGGGAACCTTTATAGCCATGCAAAGGCTTAAAGGTTTCGACTTTATGGATTAAGAAGTATTAAAATGGCCAGATCTGGAATATGGGGTTATGTCTTAATCGTTTAAGACATTAGAATGAGGAAATGAGAAACTGGGATGTACGCTGGGCGTAATCCCAGTACGCGCCGCGTTCCCCGTTTCTAGAATGCAAGGGTACGTCCCGCGTACAGGAGCTGGTACGCCCCGCGTACTACTCGCTGTTGACTTTTGTTGACTTTTAGGGTTGGTCAACATGTGGACTTTCGAGTCAGGGAGGGGTAAAATGGTCTTTTACCCTTCTGTGGGAAAGTGAAAAAGGGCGTAGCATAGCCTTGGAAGCCGATAATAATTAGAATGATTATTTGTTGTGTTTAGGCGGGGCTAGGTCGTTGTTTCGAGATTCCGAGATATCGAGCACGTGAGATTCTAGACATCATACGAGGTGAGTCTTCTCACTATACTGTACTAGAAAGGTACCTATGTGTGACCAGACGGCGGAAACGTCTGGGGGCTTGTGCGTGATTTCATCTTGAAATATCATTACAGTGAATATAATTGAAACATAACATCATCATCATCACACATGTAATATAACAACATTCATTGTTTACATCGAGTATTGTATTTGAATATTACATGCCAAAATAGTAAGAGTATGATGAAACAAAATATAACACAATATCCATTAGTTTGTTTCGTTCATCCTGCTTCAACGGTTTCTTGAGAATACAAGTTATTTTGAAAACGATCAACATAAAAATGTTGGTGAGTTCATAAGCATGTTTGTGAAAATGATTTGTATAACTTTGAAAACCACCAGAAAATCCGATATTTTCTGAAAACTGTTTAGTGTGTTTGTGTTAGATCTTGTATTAATGCATGTATGTTATTGTTTATTTGACTAAAATGGTAAAGAGAATGTAAGAGCATGTAAAGAGAATGTTCCCAGACAACCCGATGTTGCCTGTAATAAAAAGGTCTTCCGTAAACTTCATAACGTTAATTCCTCTAAGCGAGCCGTCATAACCATACTAAATAATGACAATTTCGCCTGTCTTGGCGTCGTTGGACGTCGGTTTTGACTTTGATTATAAGGTTTTCGTCACCCTAGACTGAGTTAATCTAACTGTAGCGAACAACTCAGGTGTGGGGTGTCATCCCCGTATAGATCTATACACAAATCCCTGTTCTCCCTCCAAGAGACTCTGGTTATAACTACAGGCTATGATCGTACACTTAATAGGTGCCAACCGACAAAAACTCGCTAGACCCTTAATCAAATTTACGCGAAGAAAAAGGTATAAACTCATTCCTGGACCAATGATCCATGTAAGTGAACCACTAAGGCATCGCTAAACATGTAAATCATTTCAAGACCCAAATGGAATGAGATTATATAACATGGGCCCGAAATATATATATGAAAGAACAACTAAGGCCCATTTCACATGTAAAGTATTTATAGGCCTAAATGGCACACAAATAGTATCCAAGGTCCGTCGCACATGTTAATGGGTCAATGAGGCCCAATAAACATATACAGGACCTCTCACACATAAAAATGGGCCACTAAGGCCCAATAACTAAGAAAATGATCAAATTAAATCCATTTGTTGGTTTATCATTGGTTTTAGCTCAAGTATTCACTAAAATAGCATAAAAAGAAGAACGCATATAAAACCCATCCCCAGGCCCAATAAACATGTAAGTGGACCACTAAGGCCCACTATACGTGTCTATTATTTCCAGGCTCAAAAGGAATGTGAATGTCTATCTTAAGCCCAATATACATGTAAAAGGACACTAAGGCCCACTAAACATGTATATTATTTCCAGGCCCAATAAGGATATGAATATCTATCCCGAGCCCAATATACATGTAAAAGGACACTAAGGCCCACTAAACATGTATATTATTTCCAGGCCCAATAAGGATATGAATATCGTTTTTAACCCGTTTGTTATTGTTTTGTTTATTTTAGCTTGATTATTTACATAATTGATATCTAAAGCCCACTTTTGTAAAAATGACGTTCTTGGCCCAATAAGCCACCAAGTTTTCAATTAAGGCCCAATTATAGTAAAAATAACACTTTAGTCTCCATTTTGTTCGTAACTTGTGTTGATGACTAGTTTGTGGTAAAAATAACATTTTAAAACCATTTTTGTCAAAAATATCATTTTTGGCTTGGTTTTTGTGAAAATACACATTTTTCTGGTTTTTGGCTTTTCCGACCTAGTTTTTAGAAAATTTGTAGAAAATTCATCGTAAGTGGAAATTTGGATCTGTAAATTCTGGAAGTTTAGAAATTTTGTCTACTTTGTTCACAATTTTTTTCATAATTTTTGATGGCCTCAAACTAGTGTGAAATTATTCATCTTCACAGGTTGGTCCGAAAGTATTCCAAATTTGATAGGCAGTTTTGTAAAATTCACCAAAAATTGTAGAAAAATCATATGAAAACGTGAGAGTGGTCATTTTAAAGGTATAAATATGAAGTTTATCCATGTAAAACAGTTTTGAAAAATACTTCCATTAAGAGGGTCAAAACAGTTCGAGATTGGGGTAATAAGTTATAGATCTTTGAGCACAACACTCATTTTTGCTACTTAAAGTGTATAAATCTCAGATCTACAAGTTTAAATGTATTATATGTGATAAAACATACTTTTCTCAAGGTTCTTATGTAGATCCAAGTGATAAACTTCAAGTTCTTAGCATATTTTTAGATTAATGAAGAAATCAACACATAATCACCAAATAATTCATGGAAAACACACATAGTCATGCATATACACATAGATTTACACAAATCAACTTGTATTCTCCCCCCAAAACAAGTAAAAACCAAAAACAAGGGGGTATGAACTCACCTTGGGGTGATGGATCGGTTTTGATGAAGAAGTGGAAGAAGATTTTTGATCCTAGCAACTATCTTGAGTAGATCTTGAACTTAGATGGTTCTAAGAACATGATCCACAAAATATGGATGTAAGAGGAGATTTTTGAAGAGATCAAGAAGTTAATCCATGGATCTAAGAAAGACTTACCCAGGATTGATGGTCTTTAGTGAAGATCTTCTTGAAACACCTAGAGATCTCGAAAATTTGGATGGAAGGAAGGAGGATCTTCTTGAGTGTTTTGAGAGAGTTTTCTTGAAAGATTTTTGAGAGAATGAGGGTGGTGTGAGGTGTTTTAGCCGTGAATAAGAAGAAGGGAGGAGAGAGAGGGAGTATGGTGATGTGCATGGAGATCCACCATGCAATAAAGAGGTGGCAAGTGCACAATTTATCTTGTTTTCCTTTTTTTTATTTAATAAGCATAATGGGCCTAAAATTTGGGCTTAAGAGAAAGGAATTGAGGGAATTTGGGCCTTCTCTTAACTTGATCAAATTTATGAAGCCCAATAATAGATTTTCGGTCCATTGGGCCTTTAAGAAGGTTCACGACCCAAAATGGTAAGAAAAGGAATGGATTTATGGCCCATTAAGGTTAATTAAATCATTTATGACACATCATGGTCCATTGGAGGTAGAATGAATCATTCTAGGCCCAAATGGCCCAAAATGTTATAGATTGATGAATTGATGATTTATTGGTCCCGTAGGCCCAATAAGAGAATCCTAGTCCATAATGAACTTGAGCCGGGATTTCTAGGGTTTCCAACCCTTATTTGAACATATGTGATGTATTCGAATGAAAATAGAGTATGGTATTCAATTAGAGTACAAGTTATTACACTAGGCGAATGATTGCATCAGAGTAGAATTTCCTAGCAAAATGCCAGTTGTGACATATGCGTTGTATGTTATGTATGTGATATGTATGCTATGTATGATATGGTCCGGAAGGCATTATGACGTGGACCGGAAGGTCAGGGAGTCATGGACTGGAAGGTCGATACGAGTAGGACCGGAAGGTCTACTGGGACTGGGACCGAAGTCCCCTGAGACACATGGACCGGAAGGTCGTGTTGAGCATGGCCTGGTAAGGCGTATGTGTGTAAGGGTATTTTGGGGACTTCACTAAGCATTTATGCTTACAATTGTTGTGTTATGTGTTTCAGGTACTAGCGAGGACCGTGGAAAGGCGCCGACGTGACTCGTACACACTAGAGAGAGGATTTGATTTCTTGTGATCTTGGGAAACGATATGTTTGATAACCAATGTTGGATATTTTATAAAATATTTAATTGAAAATGGTTGTGACAAAAATAAAATTTTTGCCTTGAAATTTACGTTGTTACAAATTGGTATCAGAGCCTTGGTTTAAGAGATTCGGACACGTATTTTCCCTTGGCTGAGTTTCCTACAACAACAGCCATCACTCGAGCATTGTTATGCCACCTTTCGAGCTGTTGTATGGGAGGAGGTGTCGGACCCCCATATGCTGGGGAGAAGTAGGGTAACACGTGATGGGTAGTACGGAGATTGTACTTCAGACGTCAGAGCAAATACAGCAGGTCCGACAGAGGTTGTTGACCGCTCAGAGTCGCCAGAAGATTTATGCGGATAGGCGATGATCTGAGCTCGAGTTTCAAGTTGGTGATTTCGTGCTCCTGAAGGTATCTCCTTGGAAAGGAGTGATTCGATTCAGGAAGAGGGGCAAGCTGGGGCCCCGGTTTATTAGGCTGTTTAGAGTGATTGCGAGAGTAGGCAGAGTAGCATATCGTTTGGAGCTACCTGCGGAGTTGAGCCAGATTCATGATACCTTCCACGTGTCTCAGTTGAGGAAATGTATAGCCGAAGAGTCGGCGGTAGTACCTATGGAGGATATTCAGGTGGATGCGGGCCTGAATTATGCCGAGAGACCAATCGTGATTCGGGATCGGAAGATAAAGGTTCTGAGGAACAAGGACGTGCCATTGGTGCAGGTTCAGTGGCAGCATCGGAAGGGATCCGAGCTGACGTGGGAGTCCGATCGGAGATGCGGGAGCAGCATCCGAAGTTGTTTTCGGTATAAGACTTCGGGGACGAAGTCTGGTTCTAGTGGGGGAGAATTGTAATAGCCCGAAATTCAGGTTCAACTATTTAACCTTTCATCTTTTCCAAGTTGTCATATTGGGTCCTTTGTGTTGAGTGTTAAGCTTGTGAGTACGCTGCGCGTACTCGCGCGCATATTCTGTACGCGGTTCCATCCGGGTACACTGGGCGTACCTAGGGTTACGCCGGGCGTAACCGGCCTAGACTCAAAACCCTAATATGACTTGAGGGATATAAAAGGAATGAGATGGTCTTGTCCCTCATCCACCATCTTTCAGAAAGAAACCCTAAGAGAACATTTCCTTCGTTTTTAGCTTGGGTGTGAGTGTTCTAAGCTTCAAAGTGCCTTTTCAAGGTGGTGAAAGAGAAGAGGAGACCATTGTGGAGGCTATAAGTTGGTGGTCAAGTGTGGATCTGAGGACTACAAAGGTTGGAGCTTCTTCCTGAGGTAATAAGTTCAAATCTTGGCTTGTAGTTTATATGGTGTGCTTCTTGGACCAATTTCTAGGGTTTTTGGTCCCAAGATGGAGACTTTTTGAGCAAGTAGTTTCCATTGGCCTAGATCTATCATATTCCAGAGCTATATGAGTTGTATGTTCATAAAAATGCAATCTTGGACGTGAATGTTGAGCCATGCATGAGATCTAGACTCTTGGAGGTGAAAGGAAAGGTGTTAGAAGGTGTGGGGAACCTTTATAGCCATGCAAAGGCTTAAAGGTTTCGACTTTATGGATTAAGAAGTATTAAAATGGCCAGATCTGGAATATACGGTTATGTCTTAATCTTTTAAGACCTTAGAATGAGGAAGTGAGAAACTGGGATGTACGCTGGGTGTAATCCCAATACGCGCCGCGTAATGGGTCGAGTTCCCCGTTTCTGGAATGAAAGGGTACGCCCCGCATACAGGAGCTGGTACGCCCCGCGTACTGCTTGCTATTGACTTTTGTTGACTTTTAGGGTTTTGGTCAACATGTGGACTTTCGAGTCAGGGAGGGGTAAAATGGTATTTTACCCTTCTGTGGGAAAGTGAAAAAGGACGTAGCATATCCTTGGAAGCCGATAATAATTAGAATGATTATTTGTTGTGTTTAGGCGGGGCTAGGTCGTTGTTTCGAGACTCCGAGGTATCGAGCACGTGAGATTCTAGACATCATACGAGGCGAGTCTTCTCACTATACTGTACCGGAAAGGTACCTATGTGTGACCGGAAGGTCTTGTATGTTATGAGATGCATGTTTTGTATGATATGCGTTGTATGTTATGGATGTGATATGTATGCTATATATGATATGGGCTGGAAGGCATTATGACGTGGACCGGAAGGTCAGGGAGTCATGGACCGGAAGGTCGATACGAGTAGGACCGGAAGGTCTACTGGGATTGGGACGGAAGTCCCCTGAGACACATGGACCGGAAGGTCGTGTTGAGCATGGCCTGGAAAGGCGTATGTGTGTAAGGGTATTTTGGGGAACTCACTAAGCATTTATGCTCATAGTTGTTGTGTTATGTGTTTCAGGTACTAGCGAGGACCATGGAAAGGCGCCGACGTGACTCGTACACACTAGAGAGAGGATTTGATTTCTTGTGATCTTGGGAAATGATATGTTTGATAACCAATGGATATTTTATAAAATATTTATGTGAAAATGGTTGTGACAAAAATAAAATTTTTGCGTTGAAATTTACGTTGTTACAAGTTGGTATCAGAGCCTTGGTTTGAGAGATTCGGATGCACCTTCGGGCGTATCTGAACTCAAACTGAGGATTTAAGGAAAATTTTGATAATGAAGTAAATTTTTTTTTTTGAAAAAAGTAAAAAGAGTTTTGAGACAAACAGAACAGAGCCGTGTGTATGATCAGCCAGCGCCCGAACGGTGAATTCCCAAAAGTACCTTTACATTATGTGTTAGGAGATATGTTATGTTACATTATGCATGCTAGAATAGGCTAGGTATACATATTAGGACTAGAGTGGCCTGATTTGTGATGCCTTAGCCTAGGAGATTTCTGCTGCTAAGATGCTTTGAGAGTAGAGTACTCGTAATCCAGGATCCAAGGAGGAGGACTTGGAGTGAATACTGATGCGGTGTGGTCAGTAGTATTGGGCCCGTACTACTGAAGACACCGGATCAGTGGGCATTCCAAGTAAGACTCTTTTGGACAACGGAGGACGAGTAGGGTTGCGTCATCGAGTATGAGTATGCTCGATCAAGTATCTGATAATTTTTGTTGTATTTCAGAGACATCATGGTTGGGACACGCCACAGACCTGAGGCGAGCGGTGTGAGTGACGAGGAGCTTCGTTAGATGATCCACGATGAGGTGGCTGCGGCGATCAGGGACGAGATTCCGGAGATGTTTGGGTCTATCAAGGCCACACTGTTGGAGACTTTTGATGAGCGGTACGCCGCGGTGACCGAGGCCGCAGCTGCTGCAGCTACAGCAGCTGTGGCTGCTGCCAGGCCTCAGGGAGGTGACTCGTTGTTGTTCAGGGAGTTCAGCAACACGAAGCCACTCGAGTTTGATGGGACGCAGGATCCGATCGCTGCGATGAGATGGATTGCTGACATTGAGGGATGCTTTTATACGTGTTCATGTCCGGAGCATCTGGGGGTACGGTTCGCTTTGAACCAGCTTCGCTTGGGAGTGAAGGATTGGTGGAAGTTCGTGACAACGAACTTCACTCTTGTAGAGATTTCAGCAGTGACCCGGGAGAGGTTCACCACCATGTTCAGAGACGAGTATGTTCCCCCGGTGGAGAGGGAACGACTGGTTCAGGAGTTCTTGACCATCAAGCAGGGTAATGATTCGGTTACTGTGGTCACCTGGAAGTTTCATGAAAGGGCGATGTTCTGCCCTGAGCAGGTGTCTACTGAGCAGGCACGGATGAGCCTGTATTTGGGTATTCTGAGGAGGGACATTCGGGAGTTCATGTCGAACTCGACGTACCGGACATTTACTGAGCTCCAGGAAAATGCTCGGAAAAGGGAGATTGAGTTGGAGACTCAGGCTTGGGAGGAGGCCGAGTCTCAGAGGATGGATCGGCGGCCGGCCCAGTCTCAGCCGACAGCCAAGTGGACCAAGTCCGCTGATTTGAGGACTGGAGGCCAGAAGGGCCGTACTTACGGGAAGTGCAGCAAGGGTCATGAAGGGGCCTGTCGATCGGGTGCTTGCTAAAAATGTGGCAAGGAGGGGCATATCGCCAGGGATTCCCCCAAGGGATTTATGGTTTGTTTCCATTGCAACTAGACCGGCCATCGGAAGGCCGAGTGCCCTCAGCTACACCAGGGATCAGCGCATGGATCTGCGCCTGCTGCCAGGATTACCGAGGTTCGACCGGTGAAGGACGAGGCTCCGAAGACTCGTGGGAGAGCTTTTCAGTTGATTGCGGAGGAGGTCTGAGCGACGCCCGATGTTGTGGCTGGTATGTATTCTGTATTTTATCTTTTGTTTATGATATTGTGCTTATATGATGATATGCGTAGGTACTTATCTTGTGAGTTCTGTACCCGCTCTGGTATTATTTGACTCGGGTGCGAGTCGGTCATTTGTTTCCTTGGCATTTAGTCAGCACATTAGTATCCGTCGAGAGGCGTTGAGTCGACCTCTGCGAGTTTCCATAGCTGATGAGCGAGCAGTGTATGCTTCGGAGGTGATTCGAGGGTGTATCCTTGAGATCTTCGGTGTGGAGTTCCCGATAGATTTGGTCCCGATTGCGATGGGGGACGTGTGTGTTATAGTGGGCATGGATTGGTTGAGCCGATTTGGAGCTGTTATAGACTACGAACGTCAGTTGGTGACGATACGATACCCTAGTGGGGGAGTGCTTACGGTATATGGTGAGGGGACCCGGTGTGGGTCCACATTTTGTTCGGTTGCCGGGGAGAGACAGAGTTTGCAGCAAGGCTGCAGTGGAATCGTAGCCTATGTGATGGACACACGAGTGGCCGTGGGGAGGCCAAGTTCGATTGATGAGGTTCCGATAGTGTGCGAGTTTCCGGATGTTTTTCCCGAGGAACTACCGGGCGTGCCTCCGGAGAGACGAGTGGAGTTCCGTATCGATTTGGTTCCGGGAGCAACACCTATCGCCAAGGCGCCTTATCGCCTCGCGCCGCCAGAGATGCAGGAGTTATCCTCGCAGCTTCAGGAGCTGTTGGGTAAGGGGTTTATTCGACCGAGTAGCTCACCTTGGGGAGCGCCGATCCTTTTTGTCAAGAAGAAGGATGGCTCACACCGGATGTGTATTTATTACCGGGAGTTGAACAAATTGACGGTCAAGAACAGGTATCCGTTGCCAAGGATCGATGATCTGTTCGATCAGTTGCAGGGGGCATCTTGGTTCTCCAAGATAGACTTGAGTTCGGGTTATCATCAGATGAGGGTTCGGGATGAAGATATCCAGAAGACAGCATTCAGAACTCGTTATGGGCATTACTAGTTTGTGGTGATGCCTTTTGGGCTCACCAATGCACCAGCTGCGTTCATGGATCTCATGAACAGGGTGTGCAGGCCGATGCTAGATCGGTCGGTGATCGTATTCATTGATGATATTTTGGTGTATTCGAGGGCCAAAGAACAGCATGAGGAGCATTTGAGAGAGATCCTTGGAGTTCTGAGATCGGAGAGGCTGTATGCCAAATTATCCAAGTGTGAGTTCTGGTTACGAGAGGTTCAGTTCTTGGGACATCTCGTCAACCAGAATGAGATATTGGTCGATTCGGCCAAGATTGAGGCAGTCATGAGGTGGGAGGTGCCGAGATCACCCACCGAGATCAGGAGCTTTCTGGGATTGGCCGACTATTATCGGAGATTTATTAAGGATTTCTCCAAGATCGCTGTGCCACTCACCAAGATGACCCGGAAGGGTGTTGCATTTTCATGGGGACCGGAGCAGCAGACCTCATTTGAGACACTTCGCCAGAAGTTATGCGAGGCCCCAATATTAGCCCTTTCGGAAGGGATGGAGGATTTTGTGGTATATTGTGATGCATCGATATCCGGATTGGGAGCGGTGCTTATGCAGAGGGGGCATGTGATAGCGTATGCATCGAGGCAACTTAAGCCTCATGAGTCGAGATATCGCACTCATGATTTGGAACTGGGAGCGGTAGTGTTCACTCTCAAGATATGGCGACATTATCTGTATGGGGTTCGGTGTACGATATACACGGACCACAAGAGCTTGAAGTATTTGATGGATCAGCCCAACCTGAATATGCGCCAGAGGAGGTGGTTGGACGGGTAAAGGATTATGATTGTGAGATCCTGTACCACCCGGGCAAGGCTAATGTTGTAGCCGATGCTCTGAGCCGAAGGGCGGAGGGCGCCCCATAGCGGGATGTATGTTTGAGACTGACAGTGATGACCCCGATGTTGGATGCTATCCGTGGGGCCCAGGCTAAGGCTATGAGGTCAAAAAGCCAGAAGAGAGAGCGAGTTGTCGGGCTGGTATCGGAATTCATTATCGATAGCCGGGGGCTTATGACTTTTCAGGGTCGGATATGGGTACCGTCCATGGGCGGAACGCGTACCATTTTGATGGAAGATGCTCATCGATCGAAATTCTCGATCCATCCCGGGGACACTAAGATGTATTTGGACCCGAAAAAGGAATATTGGTGGCCTTGTATGAAGAGGGATGTCGCATGATTTGTAGAGAGATGCTTGACCTATCGTAGGGTTAAGGCCGAACATCAGCGTCCACATGGTAAGCTGCAGCCATTAGAGATTCCCGAGTGGAAATGGGAACAGATTACCATGGATTTCATCATCAAATTTCCAAGGACCGCGACGGGTGTCGATGCAATTTGGGTGATTGTGGACAAGTTGATGAAGAGCGCTCACTTCCTTTCCATCAGTGAGAGCTCTTCTGCTAAGAGGTTGGCAGTGTTGTATGTGAGGGAGGTGGTATCGCGGCATGGAGTTCCGATCTCGATTGTTTCAGATCGAGATGTGCGATTTACTTCTAGATTTTGGAAGAAGTTTCACGAGGAGTTGGTTACGAGGCTGCATTTCAGTACCGCATACCACCCATAGATGGACGGGCAAAGTGAACGGATGATTCAAACGCTCGAGGATATGCTTCGGGCATGTGTACTGGATTTCGGAGGGAGTTGGGACACGTATTTTCTCTTGGCTGAGTTTTCCTACAACAACAACCATCACTCGAGCATTGGTATGCCACCTTTCGAGCTGTTGTATGGGAGAAGGTGTAGGACCCCCATATGTTGGTGAGAAGTAGGGCAACGTGTGATGGGTAGTACGGAGATTGTACTTCAGACGTCAGAGCAAATACAGCAGGTCCAACAGAGGTTGTTGACCGCTCAGAGTCGCCATAAGAGTTATGTGGATAGGTGGCGATCTGAGCTCGAGTTTCAAGTTGGTGATTTCGTGCTCCTGAAGGTATCTCCTTGGAAAGGAGTGATCCGATTCAGGAAGAGGGGCAAGCTGGGGCCCCGGTTTATTGGGCCGTTTAGAGTGATTGTGAGAGTAGGTAGAGTAGCATATCGTCTGGAGCTACCTGCGGAGTTGAGCCAGATTCATGATACCTTCCACATGTCTCAGTTGAGGAAGTGTATAACCGACGAGTTGGCAGTAGTACCTATGGAGGATATTCAGGTGGATGCGGGCCTGGATTATGCCGAGAGACCAATCGCGATTCGGGATCGGAAGATCAAGGTTCTGAGGAACAAGGACGTGCCATTGGTGCAGGTTCAGTGGCAGCATCGGAAGGGATCCGAGCTGACGTAGGAGTCCGAGTCGGAGATGCGGGAGCAGCATCCGGAGTTGTTTTCGGTATAAGACTTCGGGGACAAAGTCTGGTTCCAGTGGGGGAGAATTGTAACAGCCCGAAATTCAGGTTCAACTATTTAACCTTTCATCTTTTCCAAGTTGTCATATTGGGTCCTTTGTGTTGAGTGTTAAGCTTGTGAGTACGCTGGGCGTACAAGGAGTACGCTGCGCGTACTCGCGCGCTTGTTCTGTACGCGGTTCCATCTGGGTACGCTGGGCGTACCTAGGGTTACGCCGGGCATAACCGACCCACACTCAAAACCGTAATATGACTTGAGGGCTATAAAAGGAATGAGATGGTCTTGTCCCTCAGCCACCATCTTTCAGAAAGAAACCCTAAGAGAACATTTCCTTAGTTTTTAGCTTGGGTGTGAGTGCTCTAAGCTTCAAAGTGCCTTTTCAAGGTGGTGAAAGAGAAGAGGAGACCATTGTGGAGGCTAGAAGTTGGTGGTCAATTGTGGATCTGAGGACTACAAAGGTTGGAGCTTCTTCCTGAGGTAAAAAGTTCAGATCTTGGCTTGTAGTTTATATGGTGTGCTTCTTGGACCAATTTCTAGGGTTTTTGGTCCCAAGATGGAGACTTTTTGAGCAAGTAGTCTCCATTGGCCTAGATCTATCATATTCCCGAGCTATGTGAGTTGTATGTTCATAAAAATGCAATCTTGGACGTGAATGTTGAGCCATGCATGAGATCTAGACTCTTGGAGGTGAAAGGAAAGGTGTTAGAAGGTGTGGGGAACCTTTATAGCCATGCAAAGGCTTAAAGGTTTCGACTGTATGGATTAAGAAGTATTAAAATGGCTAGATATGGAATATGGGGTTATGTCTTAATCGTTTAAGACATTAGAATGAAGAAGTGAGAAACTGGGATGTGCGCTGGGCGTAATCCCAGTACGCGCCGCGTAATGGGTCGCTTTCCCCGTTTCTGGAATGCACGGGTACACCCCGCGTACAGGAGCTGGTACGCCTCGCGTACTGCTTGCTATTGACTTTTGTTGACTTTTAGGGTTTTGGTCAACATGTGGACTTTCAAGTCAGGGAGGGGTAAAATGGTCTTTTACCCTTTTGTGGGAAAGTGAAAAAGGACGTAGCATAGCCTTGGAAGCCGATAATAATTAGAATGATTATTTGTTGTGTTTAGGCGGGGCTAGGTCCTTGTTTCGAGATTCCGAGATATCGAGCACGTGAGATTCTAGACATCATACGAGGTGAGTCTTCTCACCATACTGTACCGGAAAGGTACCTATGTGTGACCGGAAGGTCTTGTATGTTATGAGATGCATGTTTTGTATGATATGCGTTGTATGTTATGTATGTGATATGTATGCTATGTATGATATGGGCCGGAAGGCATTATGACGTGGACCGGAAGGTCAGGGAGTCATGGACCGGAAGGTCGATACGAGTAGGACCGGAAGGTCTACTGGGACTGGGACCGAAGTCCCCTGAGACACATGGACCGGAAGGTCGTGTTGAGCATGGCCTGGTAAGGCGTATGTGTGTAAGGGTATTTTGGGGACTTCACTAAGCATTTATGCTTACAATTGTTGTGTTATGTGTTTCAGGTACTAGCGAGGACCGTGGAAAGGCGCCGACGTGACTCGTACACACTAGAGAGAGGATTTGATCTCTTGTGATCTTGGGAAACGATATGTTTGATAACCAATGTTGGATATTTTATAAAATATTTATGTGAAAATGGTTGTGACAAAAATAAAATTTTTGCCTTGAAATTTACGTTGTTACACTTTTTCACATCAACACAAAGAAAAAAACAAAGTACAACAGTTGTATGGCTCTTTGTCGTTTCATGCTCGACCAAAAAGGTGAGGGGGGAGTAACTAGCTATACAACCTAATTCCATTCATCTTTTTGTCTACTACACACTGTATAGGCCCCACATAGTTCATAGGGAATATGACTTATTGTCACACCCCCAAACCAGAACGGCGGAAACGTTCGGGGGCGGAGGACGTCATATTCAGTATCATAACAGTTCATAGAAAGGAAAGTACACACCACCATACATATTAAGGTTTCCAAAATGTTTACATAATTGTATTCGTTACATGTTCAAAAGATAAATACATAAACATCTTTCAAAAGAAGTAATTAACGTCAGCACGTTAATCCTCAAAAGTTGATTTCCAAACTTGCTTAGCGGTTCCCTGAGAATACAAGTTATTTCAAAGAAAAAGTGTCAACAATTAAATTGGTGAGTTCATAGGTAGTGTTTTGAGAAAATGTACGCCATTCGAAAGTTCATGTATGTTTTCCAGAAAACGCGGTATTTTCAAATGAAAAGAGTTATGATTCGTTGGGTTGAAAATGAATGTATTAGATCCAGAAAATCCCATATTTTCCCTAATAGTTAAGATATGATTTGTTGTGCTTTCCAAGAAAAACCCTTATTTTCTTATAAAAGGATGAAATGCATATGAATGTTCGTGTTATAAGTTGTAAATAGTTGCACCAAGAAAATCCCTTATTTTCCTATTAGTTGTTTGTTTTAGATGCAGGAAAAACCCTTATTTTCCTAACATAACTGGCAGTCTCTAAGACCGAAAATCGCAAGCAACCGACGTGCTTAAAAGTTGTGGCATAGTTTTATATAATAAAGCTATACGAAGATCGCACTTGTTAGATGAAGAATAGTTTTAATAGCTACTCGTTCATAAAAGTATAATACCATAATAATTGTATATCCGATGAGTTTTATAACCATACTAAACATAATATGCCTGTAGCGACGTTCTTCATGCGTCGTAGCATTATGACAAATTGTCACCCCAAAAGACGGACTGTGGCTAACAGTCAGGGCGCGGGATCATGACTTCCCGTATAGATCTATACACATTTGACACGTTCTCCGAACGGGAGACTCTGGTTATAGACAGGACTTGTAGCGATACCTTCTAGCAAAAAGGCAGTGTTTGAAGATGTACTTGTCTCACGGATTCTCAACTAAGTCTGTATTAAAGTAATAGTTTTGTATGCAAAGATCATCCTTTCTCACAAAGTTTTGACAATACATAAATCATAAGTTTTTTAAAATGTATTAAAACGGTTTAACAACGAAGGATACTTTGGAATTTCTAAATACTTTGTATAAATCTAGTGCATGCAAAGTATGACAAGAGTTTTCACATAGCAGTAATAAATCACAAGTGATTCATTTGATAAAAACGAGTAAAGTGAAATTTTTGATGTAGAAGACAAGTTTGTAAACAAAACATATATATGTATATGGTTATATATATGTATAAGTTTTAAAAGATGATTTGGTATGTTTCGTAATTGTTGTTCATATTCTTACGTTTTTATTAGAAACTTTGCATGAAATAATCCTTAAGTTTGATACTAAAGACCTTTTTGTACTTATCAATTTTGTAAAAATGGTAATTAAACATATTTAAATGATTGTGTTTTAACTTCCTTAATGTATAAACATTGCTTAAAAATGTTAGAAGGTGTTAATAAATCTATAAATCACTTTTGACAGTTTTACCCTTTACTGTCCCTGTTTTTAGAAAACTCATAGAAAAATAATCGTAAGTCAAAAACTAAATCCGTCACCTCTGAGAGTTTATAAAATTAGTCTAATTTGTTCCCAATTTTTATTATGATTTTTAGTGGTCTCAAACTAGTGTGAAAATGAACATCTTCACAGACTGGTCCGAAATCACTTCTGAAATGACAGGCAGTTTTATAAAAATCGCCATAAATTGTAGAAAAATCGTATGAATGCGTGCGAGTAGTCCTTAGAAAGGTATAAACTTGAAATATTTGCATATTGTACAGTTTTGAAATATATTAAGTTTAAGATGGTCAAAACAGTCCGTGAACAGGACTCAACTTTTCTGTATAAAGCTGTCATTTAAATTTAAGTTATGTTTAGTGTTCTAACTTGTATTCCCCCCCTTAAAACTTGAAGAAAACATGAAAATGTAGGGGTATGAACTCACCTTATGTGAATACTTGAAGAATGGAAGGTTGAAGATGAACTTTTGGTTGTTGGTTTGATGCTCCAAAACAGCCACTCTTTTGGCTATGTTGCTGTCACGAAAATTTCACAGCAAAAGAGCAAGAAAAAGGGTAGTTTACTCACTGTTTTGAATCAATAATTTTGAGTATGATAACAAGTAACTTCAAGGGGTATTTGGTGGTAAAAATAGCAAGCAAAAGGAAGGTGTAGATGGGTGAAATGGTGGCTGAAACACAAAAGGGACAGCAACCCTTTTGTTCATGGTTTTGATGGCTTTGGAAGGAAGTTCTTGTTCCTGAAAATGAGATGAAGGTTGAGAGTAATTCCCTGGAGTATTGGATGGTCAAATTAGGGTAAAATGAAGAGTAAATTTCGTGGATATGAAGGAGGAAAGAGTGGAAGAGGATAAGGGGACAAAACCTAGACTAGCTTGTGATGGGATGTGAGTTTAAGTGATGTGATCTTGTCTAGCCACTTGCTTGGGTGGTTGCTTAGAGATAGAGTTAGTTAACTAACTAACTACTAGTTATTTAGTTAGTTAGGAGTTCTAGTTAAGGAGAGGGAAGGTCGTAATCTCGAAAATTAGAAGAGGGATTAAGAAGCATTCTTAGTAAAATGTCTTAAGTGATTAAGCACTTATTAATTAAGTTGACACTTATGTCCACCAATTCTCTTATCTTAATTGATTTAGACATCATAAAACTTACATGAAATCACTTTAAGTCATGACCCATAACTAGTCATTCACTAGATAATAATACATATATACAAATACATATATGTATACTTTGTATAAAATAACAATGTAGTTTTTGTGTATTTGAACTTTAATGTTTATGTTTTATTCTTTTTATTCAAAAACACTTAAATACATTCTAATTATACCTTATAATAATTCATTTTATATTTTAATTTATTTAAATATAAAATTTATTGACCAATGTATAATTTCGTGACATTTAACCGGTTAACCATATCGTTAAACACGTTTTGTCACTTTGGTTCGTATATTTGTCGAATTTAGATCCTACACAACTATTAAGCACACGTTTTACATAGAACCTAACTTAATTATCAACTAGATACATGTTGATACAAAAATTAAGTTTGTTGCGTTCAAATGATGTTATATGCTAATTTCACAAACCGGTGATGGTTTGTAGCCATACATCATAACAAAATTTATCAATAACTACTTGTTTTATATTTCACAGTAACTTATTTAAATAAAAGAGGTTAAATTCCTTCAACCATTCTTGATGAAATACTCATATTGCTTAATAATCAAAACATAGCATCGTACGATCGTTCCTATTTTTACCAATTGTTACACTTATGAAGGTAATTAACTTTTCGGGTTGTTCACATATAGGTAACTATCTTTTTTTTGTACACATCTAGGTAACAAACTTTTTGGAACTGTTCACATATGACCATTATGACCTACTATAGCAGGTTACATACAACTACAACAGATCATAATGGTTATATGTGAACACTTTCAACAAGTTCGTTACCTAGATGTGTACAAAAAAAATAGTTACCCAAATATGAACAAAACCAAAAGTAAGAGTAAATTACATGAATGGTCCCTATGGTTTAGGAGAATTTGTGTGTTTGGTCCCCAACTTATTTTTTTAACTCGGATGGTCTCTACTGTTTATTTGTGTTGCACACTTAGTCTCTGTCTTACCTAAAAAAGACTATTGTTACCTTATTAATTTATTTTTTTAGTTAATTTTCTTATTTATGTATTTGTTTTTATATGTTAAAAAAAATTAATAGGCCCCACATATCTGTATTTCCTCATCGTAAACCTAAAACCACATTTGAGAAATTTAATCTGAGTCGCACCGGTCACCATCCCATATCTCATCATCTGCAACTTCTATTTTATTTATATCTTTAGTGATATGGAAGTCTTCACCATCCTTTTTTTGGTCCTTCAACTTTGGTGAACAAACACCATAACACACTGTCTCTTCACTTTAGTGGGTTGTGGTGCTGGTTCGTTGGAGTTGAAGGACCGAAAAAGAATAAATGGTGAAGAATTCGATGTCATTAAAGATGGAAAAGAAATAAATGTTGAGGATGATGAGTGATGAGATGGTGAGGACATACAGATATGTGAGCTCTATTAGTTTTTTTAAGCATATAAAAAAATACATAAATAAGAAAATTAATTAAAAAATTAAATTAATAAGGGCACAATAGTCTTTTTAGGTAAGACATGGACCAAACGCAACAAAAATAAATAGTAGGGACCATCCGAATTAAAAAAAAATAAGTTAGGGACCAAAAGTACAAATTCCCCCATACCACAGGGACCATTCGTGTAATTTACTCTTACTTTTGGTTTTGTTCATATTTGGGTAACTATTTTTTTTGTACACATCTAGGTAACGAACTTGTTGAAAGTGTTCACATGTAACCATTATGACCTACTATAGCCAGATGTCACCTGCTACAACAGGTCGTAATGGTCATATGTGAACAGTTCCAAAAAGTTTGTTACCTAGATGTGTACAAAAAAAAGATAGTTACCTACATGTGAACAAACTGAAAAATTAATTACCTTAATTAGTCCTATTCCCTAGTTCATACAACACTCAACAATTGGCAGAAAAGTACAAGGCCTATGATGGGACCCACCTTGGTCTAGCTCTCCCTCGGAAGTTGGACGTAGACCAGCACGCGCTGAGCAACAACCCATCGCCGACAGCAACCCTGAAAATCGACGGTCATTTCCAGCTAGTCAACTATCCCCGACTCCGATGAAGCATTCCTAACAGCGCCCGCAGATAATACGGCCCCCTGTTTTTCTCGTTTCGCTGCCGGCAATCAAAGCTTCAGCCTTGCCGGTCACTATCACGAGGCAACCCTAATAAGAAATCCCCCATCGGGAACCAAAGCCTCAACATCACCGCCGGTCTTTGGCTGCTGCTACCCCTTCCACCAAGCCATCTGCCTTCTCAAATGGGTCTCTCCAAATCAAATCAATAGGCAAACTGCCTTATCCGTCCAGTTCCAACTGGTTGACATCAACCTCCGAGCAAATGCCGCCAACGAGAGAAGCTTGACCAATGTCGGCCACATTTAGCACCTCCGAGATGACAGCAATTCCAGAGATAATGTCCTGCTATGTCGCCTACAAGATCCAGTGTCGCCATCATCGATATCATCTAAGCTTTGATGAAACACCCAACTCCAGTCGCCGACCACCTTAAAGTGACAATCCAGCAACGTAGCGCCACCGATGAGCCCAAACACCGATGTTTCTATAGAATCCAGCAGGGAACCACCAAAATCACCACAACCGGTATCAAAGAACACATGTGGCGACTTCCAGCAACCCTAAGTCGCCAACAATCTCGCTATGGTCAACGATCTTCGGCGTTTTCTATCTTTCAACGTCGTGAAATCGTAGGATACCCTGGAAGCCTAAACCTAAAACTGATGGGAAACGAATGGATTGGTACACGATCGGGGGGAAGAAATGACTTGGGTTAATCAATTGTTAAGTGGGTTCACAAATTGTAATTGGGCTACTGTTTCTCACCTTGGACTCATAAGCTACAAATGGGTCAAGTAATTCATCGACATTTTAATTAGGCTGTCTAAGCAAGCAGCAAATGGCCCAATTTTTCTTGCATAAGTAAAGTAACCTATCATCCAATGCCCATGTGTTGCAATCTCGTCCAATAAACCTGATTCTAGAAATGCATGACAACTTGGACTACCCGACATATTAAAAAAGAAGAAGGAAAAAGGAATCGGGCTAGTAATTTCCAAATGGGCTCTTGAATTTATTTTAACAATGTGGGCTTCCCTACATCAAATTTTCATCTTTTTGGCCCCATTCTAGCAAGAAAAATCAACAACTAAATGCTCGTTTGCTCCCACTTCAGTCAAGATTAAATCTGATTCCAAGATGTGTTGTCGTCCAACTTGACATTTTAAGAACAAACAAAAAGAAAAAGAAATTGGGCTCATCATTTTCATGTGGGCTCCTTACAAAGTTCATTTTGGGCCCTAACATATTCTAGGCCTCTAGCAAATTGGCATCTTATCACACCACACCAATAATGTGACATCCCTTAATTTCTCGGCCAAAAAAGACCGATTTAATTTATGCTTTTTAAAATAAAATTAGAGAAATCTTTTTAAAAGATGTTGCGGAATTGGTCCCCAAAACAAAACATGATAAAAGTTTGTCAAAACCTTTCTTTAAGAAATATATAATTTCCTTTTATATCAAAACCTCGGGATGTCATGTTCCGATACAAATCAAAAGCATAAACAAGACATTATAAGCCTTACAACAGTTATTTATAACTACTGGCCTATAATCTAAAATCACTCATCATCATCATCCGACTATGCTCGGGTTCCACTACCTGTAGTCATAAAAAGCTGAGTGGGTCAGGCTTGGAAGCCTGGTGAGCATATAGGGTTTTCAACCCACAATACATAATATAATATGCTTAAACATCAATCAATCAACCGAATTACCCCAACCCCATTATCTTATTTATTTCTTAAGGGTTTACCGTAAGAGTCAACTATTACTCCTTCCTAAGGATTTATCCTATGGAATAGACACAAAGTCACCTTGTCACCGGGGTTTATACAACGGGCACTAAGTCCATAGCTGCCAAGGTTTATTCAACATGTGCTAAGTCCATAGCTCTCATTTATCGACAATATTATTTACAGGTATCCCCCATGCAATACATGTAAATGGGTTTTTAGAGTACATCAAATGAAGATATAGTTCATTACACTTACAGGTTGCGGGCCTGCTAGTGTTCCACAGACCGTCTAGAATAGTCCATGGTTGTCATCCATACTCTGCTGAATGACGGGGGCCCACGTTTGGGTAAGGGCTTTTCTCATATTGCACCACTCACACCACACGTTTGGGTAAGGGCTTCACCCCTCACTATCAACTCATGATCTCATTTCACCACTCACTCTCAACTCATGATCTCTATCACTGATCATCTCATCTATCCAACTCACCTTTTATCACACCCACTATTTCATCTATCTATGTTTTACCCAACATTTTTTTTAGATAAAAATACATATACAATTTAAATTATTTAAAAAACCTGTATAAATCATTCCTTTAACACCCATCTCAAATAAACAAACAATATATATTCACACAACACGTATTTTATGTAAAATACTTTATATCTATGTGTAAGGTGAAATTAACTACACACTCACCTGATTTAATGAAAATCGGGCAGCAATTCGTTTCCTAAAACGATCGTTTCTAAGAAAACTGAGAGTTTTATTGAGAAACCGGGCTCTGCGACACGCCTCGCCAGCTGGCCTCCGGTGACTCAGCAGTTCAGACATGTGGCAAGCATGCAGCGAGGGTGACGTGGCATTTTTGGGTGAAGCTTATCTATGCGAAATTTCTCGAATTTTGTGCCAAAATCTTCTAAAATTCATAACTTTCGCATACGAGCTCCGTTTTTGACGTTCTTTATATGCACGCGTAGGTAAAATTACGCTCTACAACTTTCGTTTAGGCTTCGTCGGCTAATTTTGACTTTGATTTTTATATTATTATTTTTACCAGACCGGGACAGGAAATCCGTTAAAAAATCATAACTTCTTCATCCGACGTCCGTTTTCGTCACACTTTTTACCGTTGCGCTACTAATGACGAGACCTTCGATTCTCGTTTAGGTCGTGTCGGCTAAAAATCACTCGATCTAAAATTCGATTTTTTAGCTGTCTACTGCTAAGCTGAAACTTCGAAAAATCATAACTTACTCATACGAAGTCAGATTTTGGCGTTCTTTTTATCGAACTTCTCGGTTTAACGAACAATATGAGTTTCGTTTAGATCACTAAGGCTAAAAAGTAGTTTATCAAAAACTCACTTTTTACGACATTTGGCACCGTACTGGTTTATCGTGAAACTTCGACAGTTCATAACTTCTTTGTTATAACTCGGATTTCGGCATTCTTTATATATCTGTAATCCTTGTCACGCGCACTACAAGTTTCTTAATAGATATCGGCTTTATCTAAAATTTAATTTTTGACGCTCATTTTTATTTTTAATTAATTAAATCCTAATAATTTAGCATATAACACATAATTCACATAATTCCTTTTCATTTCTTCTAAATGAGTTACAATGGTTAACCTAGACCGTTATGTCAATATTAATGCCTAGCCTAGAAACACGGGAGTTACAAACAATAACAAAAACATGGGTTACTTTTAAAGATCAACAACCCAATACTCATGTGCTTCAATCCATTCAAGTTAAGCCCGACCCTAGAAGATGCGGTCTAACCACTCGACAACGTTTCAAAAAAAAAAGAGGGGGAAGGGTTGGTATGACACTATGTAGAAGTGATTTGTATTCCCAAGGGGAAGAGTTAAAGTACATGAAGAACCGACACTATGCATGATGGTGCATCTTCGAAAGCACTATTCTATTCCGGATTGAAAGAGTAGCCTTGTGGTCTAGCTCTCGGTAGTCTTGTTGCCTAACTCTCAATAGTCATGTTATTCATCTATCGCTAGTAGCTTGCTGCCCGGGCCTCAGCGGCCCTGCTGACCAATTCCTGACAGCAGTTTCGCTACGCACCTCCTAACAACAGCTACACTATCAACCTTTAAGTAGCACCGCCACATAGCTCTCTGCAAATAGCCAAGACACTGGGACATCAATTATTAGTACGACTAGGGACGCAGCAAAGCATCAGGCACCATTCCGCTTTAACCCAGACTGATCACACGAGCTAGACACATAGATTGTAGGGTGCTACGCCCAAGCATGCGAGGTTCAGTACCCTCGCCTCGAGTCGCTTGGTGTAACAACCCGAAATTTCCGTTTGTTTTAAACGCCGTAATTAAGCACGTCAAAAATTAGCCAAATTTATCCTAAAATATTTTTGGCCGGATTTAAGCCAATTGCAATATTTTAAATAATATTCGTCAAGCGAAACGAAACAAGGAGGTATAATTTAATATTTTCCGTGTTTAACGGAAGTCGCAAAAAACCCCGTATGCGGTTGGTGTTGGGTGGACCCCCACCCAGGCTATAAACTCAACCCTATATAAGGGTTGAGTGGGTTTCATTCCTACCTTTTCACACCTTAGGAGCTTTCTCTCTCCACAAATCGGGTTTTGGTCAAAAATCGCCCCTTCGAGCTTTAAAACGGTAAGTTAACCTTCCTAGCTTGTTGTTTAGCTTATCACACTTGCAATTCGTGTTTAAATCACCCAAAACCCTCATAATAATGTGTTTACGGTCCAAGAACCCTCTTGGACCGCAAACACTCATAAATGTGGTTTTGAAGCCCCAAAACCCTTCCAAATCACTCCTAGGGCTTAGGTATGACTTGTGGACTTGCATGTATGAGCTTAGAACACCAAAATCTTGTATTTGGAGGGGTAAACATGAGTTTATGGCCCAAGAACACTCTTAGACCGTAAACCCCTTTTCATGGGCCGTGAACACCAATTAAGGTATTAAATTTACCCTTAAACACCTCCTATGACTTGGGTAAATGTCTAGAATCAACCACCAATGAAGTAGGAGCATTAAAGATCAAAGAATCTATGGATTTAGGAGTTTACGGCCGTAAACCCCCCCAAGGATTGGTCCATGGGTCGTAAACTCCCTTAAGAAGGCCAAATGATGCCCTAACTTCCCCCTTGGCTTGGAATAGTGCATAGAACCTTGTATTCTTGCATTTAAGACCTTAAATCATGAATTAAAGGACCAAGTGAGAGTTTACGGCCGTAAACTCTATGTTTACAGCTGTGAACTCCATTAAATGGTTCATTTGGAGCCTTAACCCCTTCCTATGCCCTAGATTTGAACCTAGCCTAATTCCGCGAGTGTCGTTAGGCCTGTAAACATCCAAGAACACACCACCCATGAGTTTACGGCCGTAAAATCATGGGGATATGGTCTTAGGGCCGAAATCTCCATAAAGAGTTTACTCTTGAAGAGTAAACTCCCTAACTAGGTCATACACTCCCTTATTGCAACCCGATAGCCTCCTAGCACTTGACCAAAGTGTTTTCCGCACATTAGGATGCTTATATGTGTTTACTTAGTATTATAATCACTAATTGTATGTAAAAATATGTCTTCATATGTTACTAGGTCATTAAGTGTGTTCAAGTCTTCACTTGACAGCGAGCACTCGACCGACACTTCCATCCGATCCACTCGCCACAGGTGAGTTCATACCCCTGAAATAACCTTTTAAATGATTTTAACTGCTTTTATAGGGGGGATACAAGTTAAACTGTACAATTATTAGATAAATCACATGTGATTAGTAACTGTAAAGCAAAATAGATTTTTACATGTTAATTGTTTTATCCAGCTTAAGACGTTCCAATTTCGTTTTCAACTCTTGTTAAAGTATGAATTTCTCTTTTAGATTTTCAAAAGTATTCGAAAGGTTTTCCGAAGGTTTTTCAAAGGTTTTCCAAAGGTTTTTCAAGCTTGGTTACTAGAGAGACATCAAGTCGTAATTTCTTGTTAAAGGTTTTCCAAAGGTTTTCTACACTTAAACTGTTTTATCAAATCATTTCAAAGCTTGTTTTACAAAAATGACATCAAACCGTAAATTATTATTTGTAAAGGTTTTCCAAAGGTTTTACAAAAGTTTTCCTTCCATGCCTTTATTTCATTAAATGCATGCCTATATTTGTATAGTTATATAAATAATGTTTAAAGGACTTAGGAAGGCTAGTTCGCCCTATTTCCTTTTCCTCGTTGGGATGTGGTCTGGTAGGTATCAGGTATCCATCCGAAGGCCATTTAAATATTAATTATATATCATGTATACATGTATGGACATAAAGGCTCTCTCTCTCTCAGCCAAATTCATCGCCTTGAGTAGTACATGCATCCTTCTATTATTCATGTTTCTGGAACCCTAGTAACTATTATAGGAATAGTTAGGAGACTCTATCTCTATCTCTATCTCTATCTCTATCTCTATGTCTATCTCTATATTTATCTTTATCTCTATCTCTATCTCTATCTCTATCTCTATCTCTATCTCTATCTCTATCTCTATCTTTATCTCTATCTCTATCTCTATCTCTATCTCTATCTCTACCCCTCTCTCTCTCTCTCTCCCTCTCTCTCTCTTTTACTTTAGAATGTGACACACTAATTCCCCTCTATGACGCTTAATTGCACCAACGCTATGTAACCAGAGTCTCCGGGAAGGAGAGCGAACATCATGTGTATAGATCTATATGAGACTGACACTCCCACACCCAGACTACTAGCTACAGTCCGCGCCGGTAAGGTCCATGGGTGACATAATGCCACTACCTCTACGCGTGACCTGGAGGGTCATCGGATACTCTATCTTCGATCAGCATGGTTACATACGGGTTCACATTCGCCCTTTGTTTTAGACTTTACTAGCTGTATCGTTCACTCGATACTGTCTGGAGTCTGAATTTTCTTTGTTTTAGACTTTGCTAGCTGTATCGTTCACTCGATACTGTCAGGAGTCTGTATTTCTTTGTTCTAGACTTTGCTAGCGGTATCGTTCATTCGATACTGTCTGGAGTCTATGCTTCCTTTTGTTAGACTGAGCCAGACGTATCATTCATTCGATACTCTCCTGGAGTCTATGATTTCTTTTGCCTTAGTCAGCAGTATTACTGCTGAGACATATGTTATTTTCCCTTAGTATTTTTACTAGTGATATTCTCATATTTTCTTTAAAGTCAATACCGTATTTTGGTAATGATAGTATTTCTTGGAAAATTACTCCTTAAAGCATAAGTCTGTCGGGTCTTGGTAGAAGACTGCTTTTATTTAGAAAATATAGGATTTTCTGGAACGGACGCTAATACACCGTAGATTCTAAACTACTATTGTTCATAAAGTTATTTTGAATAAAAAATGCGTATTTATACAAATGACACTAAATAATTATGCACTCACCAACATTATAAAATGCTGATACTCGCTTTCAAAATAACTTGTATTCTCAGGTCAGCGATAGACAGGTACATCCCGGGAGCTTTTTTGAAGACAGCCTAGTACCGAGCTGCATATATATTATTCCTTGTATTACTTTGATGTTGCTATGAAATGTAAACCATGTAAAAATTATTACTATTAATGCAATGGTTGTTGTACTTTGATTACTATACTACATATGTTGTGATACTTGACATGACGTCATCCACCCCAGAATGTTTCTGCAGTTCCAGTTTTGGGGTGTGAAACTTGGCCTCTCAGCCCGACTCCATTATAGAAGCAGACTCCACATGCGAGGTTCGGTACCCTCACCTCGAGTCGCTTGGCCTCTCAGGCCGACTCCATTATAGCGGCAGGCTCCACATGGGAGGTCTTGGCCCGACTCCATTATAGCGGCAGGCTCCGCATGCGAGGTTCATACTGTCGCCTCGATTCGCTTGGCTTCTCAGCCCGACTCAATTATAGCGGCAAGCTCCGCATGAGAGGTTCAGTACCCTCGCCTCGATTCGCTTGGCCTCTCAGCTCGACTCCATTATAGCGGCAGGCTCTGCATGCAAGGTTCAGTACCCTCTCCTCGAGTCGCTTGGCCTCTTAGTCCGACTCCATTATAGTGGCAGGCTCCTCATGCGAGGTTCAGGACCCTCGCCTCGAGTCGCTTGGCCTCTCGGCCCGACGCCATTATAGCGGCACACTCCGCATGCAAGGTTCAACACCCTTGCGTAGAGCCGCCTGACTTCTCAGCTCAACTCAATTATAACGGCATGCTTCGCCAAGGAGGCTCAAAGGCTCGCAACCTTTGCCTATATGAATCCACGCAATGCTTTGCCGCGTGATGTACTTACGATCACTTGCAGCCAAGCCCGATCCATTCTGCGCAATGCTCTCCCGCGTAACATCTCCATGATCGTTGGCTGCTAAGCCCAAGATATTCTCCTAAGTCGCGCACCATAAGTCACGCATCACAAGCTTATTCCAAAACCAACACCGTGATCTCAGTGCTTCCTCTCTCACAGTCATCATGGTTCTCTTGTGCTCGGACGATCGATGAAGTGTTATCCACATTACAACTTTCTATAGTAAGGTTACTCTCCAGCAAGGAGGTCATCTCGACAGCAACCCTACTACCTACTACCTTTCAGCATCTCTATTTCCTGGCTATCGGAAACGGTCTTGCTATGCAACCTTACCTATAGCCTCACCGTGTACCCTATAGCATCTCTGTTGCCTGGCTCTCGGAAATGGTCTTTCTATGTAACTTTACCTATAGCCTTGCCGTGTACCCCACATCATCTCTGTTTCCTGGATCTCGGAAACGGTCTTGCTACGCAACCCATACCTTTCGCCTCACCGCTTATCCCTTAACACCTATGCTGCCTGGCTCTCGGCAACAGTCTCACTGCATATTTCCTACCAATAGCCTCACTGCCTGTTCCTCAAGAATACTATTGTCTGGCTATTGGCAATAGTCTCACTACGTGACCCTCGCTAGCAACCTAATCGCCCAGCTCTCGGAATCTCCGCCACTTATATTATGGTCAGCAACCTTATGGTTTATTGGTTTGACAACATAGTCTGACTTGACTACCTACGCTACCCACATCATCTGGGAGGAATCCAACTAGGTGTAGCCCAAGCAAGAAATACCTCCAAGACGGTTCTTAATGCAGACTATGTAGATGGTTATTGGTGACATTCCATCTGCGCATGACTAAAACAACACTCGTGTTGAATAACAGTCTCAGAGACTGAATGGCGAGGTTATGCCTCTTAGCTACCTCGGTCCAACATTATAGCGACATCAGTGTCACGTAACACTCTTTAGGGGCCTCGGCCTGCATTATCGCAGCAACAGCTACGTTGCATCGCATCGATCAACTCACACTCCTCTCAATGAAGGAGTATCAAGTCAGCTCAAGCTACATAAGCAATGTTTGGCTCTTCGCACAACCCCACGACCCTCGTGGGCGAGGTTTGGTCATTCTCTCTATTATTTAATGTATTGGTGCTTTATCTAGTCCGATCCGATTTTCAGCAACCCAATCACATCAGACTAGGGGGACTTGACGACACACAGTTTATATGACTAAGTCCAGTCTGATGTCATTAGTCGCGTACCAATAACACCAGACTGGGGGGACTTGATGATATATGGTCCATTAGCATGGCCCAGACTGCTCTAGCGCGCCAGCTTGGACTGGCGCGCTCCTACCAACCTTGCCGGGGACTCCATTTCCAGCCTTGCTGGGGACTCTCCTGTTGGTTTATACGACTAGTTCTAGTCCGATGTCATTGGCCGCGTACCAATAACACTAGACTGGGGGGGACTTGATGATATATGGTCCATTAGCATGGCCTAGACCACTCTTGAGCGCCAGCCTTGCCTGGTGCTCCCTTGCTAGCCATGCTGGGGACTCTCCTGTCGGCCGGCCTGGTGCTCCCTTTCCTAGCGCCCCTTTCCAGTCTTTCCTGGTGCGCACCTGCCAACCTTGTCTGGGGAGCGCCCGCCAGTCCCGCCTGGTGCCTCTGGGCGGCCTTACCCAGGTCCTTGCTAGCTGGGCCTGAATTGGGCTGGCCCAAGGCTTGACCTAATTCCCCTTGACCTAATTGTCCCCTATATTATGAACAGTACCTCCTCCATGGAGAGGGATCTTCCCCCATGGCTCAGCCACCACTATACTTCGGCCGAGTAGCTCAGCCGTCACCCGCCGCCGTCAGCAACCATACACTACCACCAGCACCAAGATGGTTCTCTCCAGCTATGGAGGACCATCTCAGATCTTCCTGCTGATCTAACTTGACCGCCAAAGCCCGCTCCCGGGGCACAGTCGCGGGGGCGGCTCTAACGACTTTGCACTGTGATGTCACGATCTTCGCCGCAACAGAAGATCAGAAGGCTCGCCGGAGGTCGATGTCGCATCATTGTTGATGATTATTTCACCCTTTTTGTTAGAAATTTCGAAATATAATGAGTACTTCATATTATCACAACCAAAAACTAAAGAATTCACATATAACATGCAAGCACACATAGATCATCACTTAATACTTGTATTCTCCCCCCAAAAACAAGTAAAAACCGAAAACAAGGGGGTATGAACTCACCTTGGGGTGATGGATCGGATTTTGATGAAGATATGGAAGAAGATTTTTGATCCTAGCAAGCTTTCTTGAGTAGATCTTGAACTTAGATGGTTCAAAAGATGGTGATATTGATGAAAAAGCTTCTTGGAATGCCCACAAATCTCAAAAATATTTGGGAGGTTGGAGGAGTAGTTTCTTGAGAGTGTTTGGAAGTGAAATGTTTTTATGTGTTTGTGGAGCTTCTTGGCCGAGAGTAATAAATAGGGAGAAGAGAGGATGTTTCCTAGATATTTGGTGGGTATTAGACTCCTAGGAACATGGTGGGTTTGTGCATCGATATCCCCCATGCACTAATGAGGTGGCAAGTGAACAATTCATCTTGCTTTCTCTTTTTTTTTTAAAGAATGTTTGGTCGATATTTTTGGGTCAAGAAATAGGAATAGGATAGTTTGAGCCCATTAAACTTTAGCTAGGATTTTTGGGAACCTAATCATAAATTTTTTAGGCCCATTGGGCCTCATTAGATGGTTCACGGCCCATTTTGAAAGAAAAGGGGAGTTTATGGCCCATTAGGGCAAATTAAATCATTAATGGCCCAATAAGGCCCATTAAAGGTAAACTAATTTATTTTGGACCCCAAAATGGCCCAAAATGCTATGTTTTTTGGAAGTGGGTCCAATTAGAGCCCATTTAAGGTTTCTAGGCCCAAAGTAGTTCAAGTTGAAGGTTTATTGGTCCATTAGGACCAATAAGAGAATCCTAGTCCATAGTGAACTTGAACCGGGAAGTCTAGGGTTTTCAACTCATAGTTGAACATATGAGATGTATTGCATTAGGTTTTGACCTTCATTCAAGAGTTTGGATTCAAATGGATGACGTTGATTGAACATAGGGTGTGATATTCACTAAGAGTAGAAACCTTACAATAGATGATGTTTTCATGAGAATAGAATTTCCTAGTAAAAAAATGCCAGGTGTGACATCATCCCCCAGTTAGAGGGAATTTCGTCCCGAAATTCTTTCGAAAGGTAGGATCATGATTGAGAGAATAGGCGAGGGTACTTCTGCGTCGTCTGGTCTTTGCATTCACATGTGAATTCTGATCCATGCTTGGCATCCCATCGAACCTTCCCAATCGAAATGCGACTTTATTTTGTATGCTTTACTTCCCTATCCAATACCTCGACTAGTTCTTCGACGAATAGGAGATTCTTGTTTATTTCGATCCCTTCTAAAGGAATGTTAAGGGTTTTTCTTGATAGGAACTTTTTCCAATTCGAGACGTGGGACATGGGTTGTACATTGCTGAGCTCCAAAGGTAGCTGCAATTTATAAGCTACTGGACCAATTCGGGCAAGAATCTTGAACGGTCCGATGTATCGCGGGTTCAGTTTTCCTTGTTTCCCAAAGTGAATCATTCCTCTCCAGGGAAAGACTTTCAATAGTACCCGACCTCCGACTTGGAGTTCTAGAGGTTTTCGTCATCTGTCAGCATAACTCTTCTGTCTGTCTCATGATGCTTGAAGTCGAGTTCTGACTTGGATTATCTACTCTGTCATTTCGTGAATGGTTTTCTGGTCTAATGAGAGTATTGGCGAGTGATCTGCACTTATGACCACAAAGAGCCTCGAAAGGAGAAACCTTGATGCACGTGTGATAGTTTTTATTGTTGGAGAATTCAATCATGGGCAACCGGGTATCCCATGACTTGCTGAATTCGATCACACCATCTCAAAGCCTGTCTTCCAGCGTTTGGATGGTTCGTTCACTTTGACCATCGGTTTGAGGGTGGTAAGCAATGTTCATGTCTAACTGTGTTCCCATGGCCTTCTGAAGTGACTGTCAAAATCTTGAAGTAATTCCGTTATCTCAATCCACGTAGTGCTTCCTCCGCGATATTCTCCGGCTTTGATGCTTTCCAAGGCCAATCGTAGGTGTTGAAAATGTTTTGTTCTTGCTTCGTGAGCAAACAAGTATGTTATTGATGAAGAATAATGAAAAGGTTGACTAGGAATGGCTGGGAAAACTCGGTTCGTGGGGTTCATGAATACCGCTGGGATATGCGTTAGATTGAAGGGCACCACGACAAATTCAAAATGACCGTATCGAGTTTGGAAAGCAACTTTTGGAATGTCCTCATCTTGGACTCGGAGCTGGTGATATCTGGATCTTAGATATACTTTGGAGAAGTAACTAGCTCTTTGGAGCTGGTCAAATAGGTCATTAATCTGAAAGAGTGGGTATCGGTTTTGATCGTGAGTTTTTTCAATTTCCTACAATAGGTGCACACTTTGAAGGATCCGTCTTCTTGATGAACAAGACGGGAGCTCTCCCTCCAGGGTGAAAAGCTTGGTCTGATGAATCCTTTGCTCTACAATTTTCTTAATTGACTGGATAACTCTGAACTTCAGCGGGATCTAACCTATAGGGTGAATTGGCAATTGATGTGGCTCCTGTTATTAGGTTAATTCGAAATTTGACACGTCTTTCTGGAGGTATTCCCGGAAGGTCTTCAGGAAATACATATAGAAAAGCGCAGGCCACTGGGATGTCTTTAATGTTGATTTTCTTCTTTGGCTTTGTCTACAACATAAGTGAGGATCGTATCATTCTTCTTGTGCAGGCACTTCTGTGCCTTGATGCATGGGATAAGACGAAGATTGGCGCCATGTTTATCACCATAGAATATCAGAGTTTCGTGATTGGGGAGGTGAAGGCAAACGACCTTCTCGCAACACATAGTATCAGCATGGTGGGGGCTCAACCCAACCATGCCAATTATCACAACAAAACTCCTAATATTTACTGGCATCAAATCTATTGGAAAATGAATGATTGTTTATTGTTAAGGTGCACCCTACATAAATATCTTTGGTTGATTCGGTTTTTCCTCTTAGCCATCTCCACCGCGAAGGCTTCGTTTAGCTTCAGGGGTTGTTTTAGTAAGTGCTCGAATTTGATACTAACGAAGCTTCGCTCAGCTCCACTGTCGAATGAGATGCAAGAATAAGAGTTGTTAAGTGGGAACGTACCAGTAACAACCGTCGGGACTTGAATTGCTTCGCCTTGACCTAGGGTTAGGACCTTTCCTGATCCTCCTACCCCTTGATTGTTATCCTTGAGGAAGTTGCGTCTGAAATGACCAATTCCTCCACATCTGTAACAAGTGTAACTAACTCCTGCGTCATTATTGTTGCGGTTGTTGTTGTTGTTGTTGTTGTTGTTGTTGTTGTTGTTGTCGTTGTTGTTGTTGTTGTTGTTGTTGTTGTTGGTCAGCCGCTGGTATTGGGTTGGGATGAGTCCTACAATATCTTGCCGTGTGACCTTTTTTGTTGCAACTGGTACAATGCATCCCCCTACATTTTCCATGATGATGGAAACTTCATTTGTTTCATTTTGGAAGACTTCCAGCATATGTTCTTCCTAGTGCTGGTGTAGTAATTGTCATGGTAGCATTGACAGCAACAACATGTTGTTTCTTCGAGGACCCTTGAGTTGGCTATCCCTTTCTATTATTCCCTAACTCTCGCTTCCTGGTCTTAAGCTTGGGGTTTAGAGTTCCTTGCTAAGCGATTACTTGTTGGTTTCCTTGGTCGTTACTTCGACTGGTGTTGTTGACGCTATTTCCACCTCTGTTGGCGTTGCTTGCGTTGAGTTGCGCCATAGCAATGGTTATGACAGCGGTGACAACAACTTGGAATGTAGTAAGGTCCATCTGCAAGAGTGGTGCTTCACGGGTGTGCTTGTTATTTCTGTGAAATGACATCTCCTGCTTCATGATGATAAGCAGGATTGTAAGCAACGACGGTCATTTCCAGTAGTGCTCCATAACTTTCATGTTTTGTCGTATGGTTCACAATGTTTCGATCTATATTCATATGGTGTATTTATGATAGTAAGTAATTTGTAAACTTGTCAACAATATTAAGTCTTATTCATAGAGTTCATAGGTTATTTTGGTTTCAATGTTCTTGAGTATCTAACAGTTTTGATGGTTTGTTTGTGCACATTAGTGAAACCTCATATTAAAACATATAGTATTACTACTAGAAATAGCCATTTTTAATACAGGAAAATTTTCCTGAAGGGAAAACATTTCATAGGAAAATGTACGATCCGACAATATTACGGCATTATATCCCTTGAAACACAATGCTAGTAGGAGATACGACTGGTCCTACATACTGTAGATCCTATCATAGCAAGTAGTAGGGTACGTTCTATCAGTTATGATGACGATGATACTCAATCGTCAAGTTGGCGTATCAGAAGTTTAGCTAGTTCATTCACCTCCTGGGTGATAACTTCTTGCCTTTGCTCGGCTCGAACGGCTCTAGCTTCGGCCGCAAAGAGTTGACGCTTGAGATTGGCTATTTCTTTCTTAAGAGAGTGTATGTAATCTGTATCACTTTCCTGAATCGTGTGTGGGTCTAATAGGGTTTCCGATGGGTGGGGCTTACTAGGTGTCTCCTTAGCATCCTTTCCTTCATTTGAATCCTAGTCAGATTCGTCATATTCATAGTCAGTTACCTCGTACTCTTCTGGTTACACTCCAGGTCGCACCTCCTGACCCATTGCAGGGCCTCCTTCAGGATTGTCATCTAGACCCACCTTAATCTCTCTATAGACTAATAGAGCTTGATAGTAGGGGTCGTCTTGCTGCATTCCTTCCATATCGCCTGCGGGGGAAGTGTAGGTGTGAAAAGTGTGTGCGTTGGGGTGTATAAGGATAGCATTCTTAAAATACTCCTACCGTGTTTATTTTTCTTAAGTTTAGTTCCTCTAACCTATTTGGATAGTTAGATGGTAATCTTTCAGTTTATTTGACCATCACGATTTTTCCCAAACGTATGTTGATCGTACTTTGAATGAATGTAGTTGATCAGGCTACATTGATCCCCGATACGATTACATAATTGCCTAGGTTAATTCACAATGTCCAAATCCCCCAAAGACTTTTATTTTTTAGTATTATGCTGTTATTCGAAAACATGCACATAGGTATTTATTTTATTTACTCTGTTAAGAGTTATTTAACCCCATTGTGTTTATAGTTGCATATCATGTATGGTTAGATATGCTAGTTCACTATAAACAAAGCTCTGATACCAACCTGTCACACCCCCGAACCAGACGGCGAAAACGTTCGGGGGTTCATGTGACTTAAATTGAAATCTCATCACAATGAATATACATGAAACATAACATAAACATCACCATGTATTTAATACATTACAACTTACCTTGTTCAGATCAAGTACATTGTCTAAATATTACATATCCATAGCATAAGTTGTTTGAGAGTCACAAAAGAAGACATCCTAACGTACTTGGTAAATTTCTTCAGCTTATCTGTTACCTGGGAATACAAGTTATTTTGAAAACTGTCAACATATATAATGTTGGTGAGTTCATAAGTAGGTTTGATATGAAAATGTTTGTATAGTTTGTAAAACCCAGAAAATCCGATATTTTCTGAAACGACAATTGTTTACAAAATAGGTGCGATGATCCATAAGTATATGCATGAATGATTTCAAACGTGTAAAAGTGATATGTTTTTCATAATAAATTCTTGTATTATAGTTGTTGAAAGTAAAAGTGAATAATGTTGTTCCCCAGGAAAACTCGATGTTTTCTGACGTAAATAGTATGATCTTTTTGTCTCGTCACAATTGACTGAATATGATTCCCCATGATTACTTAGATGGTGTTGGATCTCTATGTGAGTCGCTATAACCATGCATAATAATGACTAATTCATCTGTCTTGGCATTAAATTAAGATTTTGTCACCCTACACTGGTCGAGTCTAACTGTAGCGAACAACTTAGGTGTGGGAGAGTCACCCCCGTATAGATCTATACACAAACTCTCGTTCTCCCTCCAGGAGACTGTGGTTATAACTACAGACAACGACCGACACTTAATAGTGTCACCCGTTATTTCCCACTAAATCCAACTGAATTTGAATAACCTTATTTATCAACCTAATTTTATGTTTACTTGAATAATAGAGATAAACCTAACAGACGAAGAGAATAGGGCAATAGAGGCTCACTACTCATGTATGTTATTATAGGCTGTCGACTATGAGACGGGCACGTTGGCCCATCATGCATATGTTTGATTTGGACCTTACTAGCAATGCCAATGGGCCATTGAGGCCCAATAGCATGTATGTAGAGGTTATGAATTGTAAAAGTCGAAATGTTTGTTTGTTTAGTTTCGCATTTTTAGTTATTTTACTAAGTCAGTTTTATGCGAAGCGTATTGTAATAGACTTAGTATATTTTTTTTACACTCAGGTTTCCTATAAATAGGGAGTGAGGATAGAAGTAGAAAGTACTTTTCACTCGAGTATTCTTTCTGCTTAAAAGCTTTGTAATCAGTCTTCAATCAATATAAGATCTGATTAATATTTACTCGTTGTGTTCTTACTTTTCAATCATTCAATCATAATTGCTTTCATATTCTCGATAACAATTCTCTTCAATTGGTATCAGAGCGGGTGTTCTTGATTTTCATCAAGAATTGATCCTTGATGGCTATTTTGATTTGGTGATTCTTATTGTTCATTGATCTTCATATTTAGAGAGTTTTTTTTTGTGTTCTAGAAGTCGAATTTTTCCTTGATGTGATCCATAATTCAACTTTCTCTCTCTAGAATACTTGTTTGTGTTACTTTCTCTCTCTAGAAAACCCATTCAAAATCACTTTCTCTCTCTAGAATTCTTCAAGTTGTTGTGATCATGGTGAATTTGCCATACAATTCTTGGATTTTGATCATTGAAGGTATCAAATACAAAGTCAATAAAGATCAATATTATGGGTTTGTGTTAAACAAGAAGATATATTGGGGAACTATGGTTTCTTATGGAGGATTGAAGGATGATCATGGAAGCTTGATATTTCAACCACTTTGTGAGATCAAATGGTTGGCTGATATTACATGTTCCATAATATCACGTAGTAATGATAAGATTGGAGAAGAAAAATATTTGTTTGATAAGAAATATGTTTCTCTTATTGAAGACCCAAATGATCTTCGTGCTCTTAAGGTAGTTGAAGTTCTTGACAATGGAGTTCAATGTGATGTTCTTGATGTTCAAGAAAAAGGAGTTCAAGTTGATTCTCATGATGAAAAAGTTTTTTGCTCGATTGGAGTTCAAACCGATGATATTTTGTGTTCTTGTGATTTGTTTGAAGGAATGATTCCTTATCAGAAGCTGGTGGTTCAAGAAATTCACAAATATCAAACTCCAAAAGATTTGATTCAAACTCAAAATGTTCATGTTGTTGAAAGTGGGTTTGTTCATGAGATCAAGTCTTCAAGATGCAAAAAGATGAAAAAGAAAAGGAAGAAGAAGATGAATCGGAAGAACAAGCGGGTTTACTCACAAAAATCGTCATATGTTGTGAAGCCAAAATCCGTGAAACAAATTTGGGTTCCAAAGCAACAATCTCCAAACATTGCATTGAATTTGAAGTCAAAACCAAAAAGTGTTGGTGGTTCTTTTGAAGATGTTCTTGGATCATTGAAGAACACGAAGAACGAGTTGTACATCTCGCATGGTGGGTGGTACAATGTTTGATTTGGAGATTTTCTCATTCCGAAAAAAGAACCAAGATCTTCCAAATTTGATTCGTTCGTTGCAAATGGATCTCGATTCATCAAAAAGGTATCTCAAATTCTCAAATGGATTCCAAAACGTCCATGATTTCGATTCGTGCTTTGCGTTTTTCATTTTTGATCGATTTGCCTCATTGGATCAAATCTGTTTCAACCCCATTGATGATCCAATATTATTTTTCATTAGATCAAGTACAAATCACGAAAATAAATGTTTGCTTAACATACTTGAATCCAAATTTTTTGATCCGATTACTATTCGTTGAAGCCCAATCTGATTAAAGCCTATATCCTTGATTCATATTTTTTTGAGTCTTAAACAAAATCTTTTACTGTTCATCATTATTGAGCCCAAACATTTTTATGATCCGATAACTTTTTGAGTCCATTATCCACTGCTCGTCATTCATCATCATCGCTTTATCTGTTGTATGTTCTTGAAGTTAGTAATACATTTTTTTAGTTCTTGTGCATCGATTTTTTCTCATACTTCTTGCAAATAGATTACCGATTACTGGTGATATAAACTTGTGAATCGGTTATAATTTCTTCAATTTGATACCGATGAGGATCAAGTTTTGGCTAAGAAATCGACAAACAAATCTTTGATTTTGATGAATGAATCAAGAACAACTGGAATCGAAATGTGATTGTGATCTGAAGTCGATTAATGTCAATTGTCTTCGACCTAATGAAAGAACGACTGGGAAGTGGATACTTTGGAGTCGAAATAGATATCAATTGTTGAATTTGATTTCGTTTCCTGGAAATTGAAAGTTTGATTTTGAGATTTCGAATGGATTCAATTTAGTCATGATGTCAAAAACAAAACCGATTTTAAACTACATTAGTTTGTATCGATTCAAGGCTGTTGGAAGAACAGAAATCGATTTCGATGGTTATCGAGAGATGTTTGATGATCGATTGTTGGTTACGACTAGAGACTAATGAATCGATGGTTGAAGGATTTGAAATCGAAGGTCTGTTCATTAACAGGGAAGATGGTTTTGAAATCAAATGTTTGATGTTGATGCTTTGGAATGAAACTCAAAAACAACGAAGATTTTGAATGTCAATGATTGAGTTTGGTTCGCAATTGTTGATTGTGGTTGTTGGTTTGATTTCAAATCTTTACAGATTAATAGTCGATGGAAGAAAAAGGATCGATGTCAAGGATATTGATTTTGGAGTTCTTGGGTTGATTGTTGAGGTCTAAAACCAAAGAATGAAGTGTCGATTGATTATTGAGGTCGACTGTTGAAAGCGAGATAGTCAAAGCCTGAATTGATTGAAGTAAAAAGTGAGTTCGCAAGTTCGATTGTTGATCTATGATGTATAAAGCTGAAGAACAAAATGCGAAGATGTTACAGGAAAATGAAAAATTTATTGCTTGTGTTTGGATTGTGAATGAAATGCGAATAATAAAAATTTTGTGATTGATTTGTGCGAGTTCGCATCTGGGTTTCAAACATGAGTTCGCATTTGAGTCTCAATCAATTTCGCATGTTTGGTTAATTGGGTTAAAGATGTGAAGCATTTGTAAGGAACATGCGAAAGAATCTGGAACATGCGAAGTTTTCACTGCATATGGTGATTTGGGGTAGAACACAAAGAGTTTCAGTTTGCACCCCTGATCTTTTCACAAGATGACAGTTTATACCCAACTTCGCATTTGGGGTAAAAATTTTGAGAAATTGGAATTTTTTCAAATCTGGTCCCTGCAGTTTGTGCGAATTTACGCTTTATGCCTAGTTTCGCAAATGGGCTAGAAATTCGCATATTTGGCTGTTTTTGGCGCAACGGGTCCCTGCAAGTTTCAGAAAGCGACAATTTCTACCCGAATTTTGAAAAATCTTGCAACTTCCATCCAAAAAGTAAAAAAATTTCATAAATTGGAAATTTTTTGTGGCTTTTTCGTGATTGTTTTTTCGTGCAAGATTTTTGGTGATTCATTTTTGGTACACATCAAGGGGGAGTATTGTATTGTCTAGTCCTCGGGCGCTTCTCATCCTTAGTGGGTTTTATAATCATTTTTTGATTATAAAAAGGGGGGGAATGATGGGTATTCGAAGCTTCTCGGGTTTGTCGAATAACAAAGGTACATTCGATCTTATAACCAATCTTTTTCATCTCAACATTCTTTACACAAATCACATGCAAAGACGTATGTCCGAGAGGTCTTTGATCAAACCCATCGAGACTTAGATATACAAAAATTCTGTGTTTATGATCTTACATCATGAGTCCGTGATGAATGTGAAACCCAAACATCATAAACTTTAAATAATTGACGGGGAACTTTGTTCCAGATATTAACGAAATTTTTGTTTCAGTACCAAAATTTCGAAACTCCAAATCATATTCAATTCGCATGAGTGGTCATGATCAAACATTCGCAACCCACGATGTTTGTTACCCAACATGATCCAATACAAAATTTTTTTTGAATATGATTTCCCTGTGAGTTTCATTCGCAAATCCTAGTCGTGATAAATATTTTCAAAAGCCAACTTGTCACTGACTACACTAGTCATACAAGTAATTTCAGTTACAATTTCTCACCTTATGTTAAGGTTGATATGTAATGAAATTTGAAACCAACCCAAAAAGTATCTTTCAAAAGAAGCCCTTTGATACTTATCAAAAAGTATTTGATTGTAATTCACGGGAACATACACAAGCTGTTGATCATCTCTCTTAACGATTAACGAAGCAACCTTTGCCTGGGGTTTAACTGCCTTTGTGTCAAATTGAATTTTTGACATCACAGAATTCCAAAATTTTTTTTGTTTATTGTTACTCATCTTATTTCTTTGGAACACTGCACTCACGAAATCCTTGAGGTTCTGAGTAATACCAACTCAGGCTGATGATTTCGCAAATCTGGCATATGACTTCACTTTATATCCCAAAAGTGAAAGAGCCTTGCCTCCTTGCGAAGGGTTTTAACGGTTCCAATTCTATAACGGGAAAATTGACAGGTTGTGTACTCAAGATGGTTGGTATTCTGTCCGGTTTTCTAGGAGATGTGACAGTTACTTTTTACAGCATGGTTACCTTTTACTGTCATGGTCCGATTATCATGGTGCCACATCAGATAACATTAAATGTATCCCGCTTTAATTTCAAATTGATTTGGGTTACCTATAAAAGGGTGTTCAAGATAATTGTATACGGTTACGCGATCAAAACTCTCACAATCCTAAAGTTCTTCAAACTTCTTCAACTTCATCTTGTTCAAACCCTAACGACGGCCGATACTCAATCAAACACTGATGAAGTTCTTTCACAATCACTCATGAAGATCCAAAGCACCAATTATCTGGTTGATCCCAATGTTTCGTCATATCCAGAAGGATTGAAGATGCTAATCGTTGCCTTGAAAAGATCTCCTCTGTCTACTACAATGTTCAGTTCTTTCTCAGTACCGATGACTTGGTTGTCATTGGCAGCATCATCGGCTTCATACAACTATGCCACTGATGTCATTACCTTCAATCTGATGAATAACAAAAGGGTCAAACTCACCAAGAAACTGTTCATCGAGTTCTTGAACATTCCCAACAACCCTCCTTTTTTCAAACCTCTCAATTCCCAAATAATCTTTATGTTCAATGAGATGGGTCACCAGCCAACTCTAAAGAAGATTAGTGATTTCAGAAAGTCTGGATTACCTTGTATGTGGAATTTTCTATTTGGAATTTTTCTCAGATGTTTGACAGGAAGAACTGTAGACAGGGGACGTATGGAAGTCTATGCGATGGTGATGGGATTATATTATGATATTAGTGTTGATTACGGAACTCAGTTGTGGAAGGTGTTCGTAAAAAGTTTGGAAAACACTAATTTTGAGAAAGGTATTTCATGCGCAAGGTATATCTGGAAAAGGTGTATGACAAAGAGGGAATTCAAGTTCCAGAGGGTGCTGAGGTTGCTGAATTTTCACTGTATCAGTTTCCGAAGGAGGTGGAGGATGATGAAGAAATTTTCACTCATGTTGCTCGCATTCCAGATGCGATGCTTCGCAAAGTATCATCCACTCACAAAGTGTTGATACGCTACATGAAGACATTTGATCCAGCTGTGCAGACTGGGATCTTGTTAGAAGTAACTGCCAAAACCCCAAAGAAGAAGAAGGCCACCAAGAAGGATGAAACCGTTCAATCTTCGAAACAAGGTCAAGAAGAAGAGGTTCAGATAGAGGAGACCTCGTCAAAATCGAAGAAGGAAACAATACCCTCAAAATCAGGGGTATTGAAAAAGATTCGCAAAGCTGAAGTAAGCAGTAAGGGGGTGACAGTTCGCAGTATTCCAGCTCCTGTTTCTCCAGGATAAAAAAGGAAACGAGCTCAAGATGTTACGAAACAGATGCAACAAACTCTATTGAAGAAGCAAAAGTTGATAATTCGAAATGAGTCGTCTGATGAAGAGGTGGTTCCAGACACTCCACCTGTTTCTACACCGGTAACTGTTTCTATTCCACCTGTTTCCATTACCAATGTTTCGCAAATCTCCACACAACCCATTCCACTTGAAATAGTCACTACCAAATCAGTTTCTGAGGAGGTACCTATTTTCGATATGGTTGTCAACGTATCTGATACGGGGGCACCTATCACAAGTGTTGAAACCACTCTGCCCATCAGCCTACGAGCTACATTACCCATTTCATTACCACTAGTATCACTTCCAACTACTACACTTTCCACAACCTCATCCATCTTTGACCATCCTCTACAAAATCCATTCACAACCTTATTTCCATCACAATCACCTGAAACTCCTCAACCTTCGTAACCCATGTCTGATATTGAAACCGAAGGAGGAGCTTTTGGAGGAGTGTTTGAAGATATTTACTTTGATTCAGAGGAGGAGGATATACCTGATCATATGCTTATGACAGGAAAGCAATTCATAGTCCTGAATCAAAAGTTGAATGCCATTATTCAGTCACAAGCTGATTCTGGCAGAATGTCATCTATCTCAGGAATGGAGGTTGATGTTATTCTCAAGGCTGCTGAGAAAAGAATACTTGAGAAGGTTGATTAGACAGACAAGAACAATGAGCTTCACATTAAAGCTCAAGGAAGTTCATTCAATGGAGTTGTTAAGGATTTACAAGTTGTTGCAAAAGAACGCCATGTTCTGTTTGTGCAGGATGTAAAGAAGGTTCGGGAGGATGTGAACTTCAAGATTGAAGAATTAAAGACTGAACTTGCGAAGGAGCATCAAGCTATTAATTCTCAACAAATTGAAGTACAGAAGATGGTTGATGTAGTTGTCTCAGACATCAACAAAGTTATTGCTGCTCCTATCTCTGAAGCGAATCATAAAGCAACCATGGAGAAGTTTGATCAGTTGATTCAAATGGTGACTGAATTGAAAGCCTTAGTTTCACAATCTTCATCTCCGTCTATTCTCACTCCTGAATTCTTGTCTCTCAAAGTCAATACTTTGGAACAAGCAATTCAGAAGGCACTTGCTCTGATTGCGAACTTCACCTCTTTACTACCAAAGAGTGCCCCACCTGCTTTCACAGGGGTGCAAGGGGGAGAGACAAACTCAAGTAAAGAGGATGATTCGAAGACAGTGGGGAAAGTCATATCTACTCAGCTCAAATCTACTCTTCCAATATTCACTATGCCGATTTCTTCAACAACAATAACCATAAGACCAATAGCCAAAGGAATAACTATTGGGTCAAAAGAAGGAAGTTCGAGTACGAAACCTCCTACTGATAATGTGGGAAAAGGAAAAGGGATTCTGTTTGAAAAGTTGAAGGAGGAGAAGAAATTTGAAGCAGAGGCTGAGTTGGAAAGGATGAGGCAAGTTCAAAGTATAATGAGGCAAAGGGCAAGTGATCCTCCCACAATGAATAAAGGAGATCCTGCGAAGTTATACTCTTATGAATCTATAGAGTCAAAAGTGGTGGGAAGGGAGATGTATGAATTTGAGAAGAAGCCAATGAGAAGTTACGATATTGCGAATTCGGACAAATGTTAGTTGGATTTTCCGATAAATGAAATGCTTTTCATTACAGCTCAGTACAAGATTAGCGAAAAGTTTGATAATGCTGATGACTACATACACATGAAAATCAAATTTCATGCTGTATTGCCAGATGAAGTATGGTCTTTAATGAAGATCAAAAAGGTGTAGACGAACAAGAAGGATACGATGTTTGAAGACATGCTTCAGAATTTTCGTTGTTTTGTTATTCGAGCTGATAACAAGCAGTATGATTTCACAATGGCTGACTTCCCTCTGATGAATTGCAATGATCTTATTCAAGTGGCTCTCATTTTGAAACATATGGAAGAAAATAAGCTCAAAGGATTTGAAACTGAAGTGTTTAGAATCGGGTTCGCACATGTCAAGACTTTTATCGATAATTACTTCGATTTTTTGGCATTAACTGATGAAGAACTCGCAACTACTTTGGGAAGAGAAGCGAATGTTCCTTGGGAAGATACCTTGACCCAGTCAAGATTATCTAAGTATGTTGTTGGGGAAATATGCCTGAAACCTTTTGGCATGGTATTTTCAGGAAGAGATACGAAGGGGAAGCCCAAGAAATTTTTGTTCAAGGTCTCAGAGGTTGAAAGATATATTTCTTCGCAATATACGAACTTTATTGTTCGTATGAACAACTGCAAGAAGAATAATGAAGGAGACAAGAGGGATCTTAAGAAGGTGATCTCTTGGTATGGAGAAGTGCGAAAGACAATTCACTCAGCTATTCAGAGGCTTATGGACCGAGTAGTTTCGACTGTTTACAAAGCGGGAGATTATAGAGGTTATGAATTGTAAAAGTCGAAATGTTTGTTTGTTTAGTTTCGCATTTTTAGTTATTTTACTAAGTCAGTTTTATGCGAAGCGTATTGTAGTAGAAAGTACACTCAGGTTTCCTATAAATAGGGACTGAGGATAGAAGTAGAAAGTACTTCTCATTCGAGTATTCTTTCTGCTTAAAAGCTTTGTAATCAGTCTTCAATCAATATAAGATCTGATTAATATTTACTCGTTGTGTTCTTACTTTTCAATCATTCAATCATAATTGCTTTCATATTCTCGATAACAATTCTCTTCAATGTAAAAGCCATTGAGGGTCCCTTAGGCATGTAATTGGGTCACAGGAGGCCCAATAAACATGTGTGAATATATCGGGCCCAATAAACATGATATTGGGCCACAAAGGCCCAATAGCACGTATAGAAGGTATTTGAGCCCAACTTTTTTAATCGCTTATGTTTTATCGAGTTTAAGTTCGTATTGTTGGCATTCGTGGTATGTTAAATGTTTATTCGCAATAACGAAATATTTTAACGTTTGATTTATAACGGAGTTATTATATATATATATATATATATATATATATATATATATATATATATATATATATATATATATATATATATATACACATATATATATATATATATATATATATATATATATATATATATATATATATATATATATATATATATATATATATATATATATATATATATATATTAAAACCATGCGTTATAAACTTGATATTTTTAACCCCAAAAGTTATAATCGTTTATTTGTCCCAAAAACATTTAGATTAACCATTGTGGTACCTTTTTCTATAAAAGTGACAGTTTTAGTCCCTTTTTATGAAAATTGACATTTTTGGTCCTCAAACCATTTTTAATTACATTTTCCACTCAAACTTTATTTAAATAGTAATTTCAGACCAACACTATTGCATTTCTCATCTCCAGCCTTTATTTGCAAAAAGTTACATTTTTGGCCCAATTTCCGTATGTTTTACAATTTTGACGCTAAAATCAAAAACTTTGCATTTTTAGTCCAATTTAGTAATAAATTCATTTTCTATCCCTGAAAAAGTTTATTTACGTTTTAGACTCATAGTTTGTTAAGTTTTCCATTTTAGCCCCTCAAGATTTCCTTTTTTCGCAACCTTGGGCCCAAAATCTCGTGAGGCCCAATTAAAAGCCCAATATGGCAAATTTTATGATTTTGACCCTTTGAAAAGTATGGTTTTCATAAAAATCAGCTTTTATACTAATAAACAACTTATAACCCCCATAAAACAGAAAATTTGCAATTTACACCCAATCTTTGTTATTTTTGAAAAAATGACACTTGTAAGGTTCTTTGGTTTTGTTTTTCACCTCTTTAACTTAAGAACCCTTATATATATATATATATATATATATATATATATATATATATATATGATATATGTTTTTTTATCAAGTTTTTGTTCATGATTATTTCACCCTTTTTTTATAGATTTCGAAATATAACAAGTACTTCATATTATCACAACCAAAAACTAAAGAATTCACATATAGCATGCAAACACACATAGATCATCACATAATACTTGTCTTCTCCCCCTAAAAACAAGTAAAAACCAAAAACAAGGGGGTTTGAACTTACCTTGGGGCGATGGATCATTTTTTGTTGAAGATGTGGAAGAAGATTTTTGATCCTATCAAGCATTCTAGAGTAGATATTGAACTTAGATGGTTCAAAAGATGGTGATATTGATAAAAAACTTTCTTGGAATTCCCACAAATCTTGAAAATATTTAGGAGGTTGGAGGAGTAGTTTCTTGAGAGTGTTTGGAAGTGAAATGTTTTTGTGTGTTTGCGGAGCTTCTTGGCCGAGAGTAATAAAGAGGGAGAAGAAAGGATGTTTCCTAGATATTTGGTGGGTATTAGTCTCCTAGGAATATGGTGGGTTTGTGCATCGATATCCCCCATGCACTAATGAGGTGGCAAGTGCACAATTCATCTTGTTTTCTCTTTTTTTTAAATGATATTCGGCCGAGATTTTTGGGCCAAGAAATAGGAATGGGATAGTTTGAGCCCATTAAACTTTAGTTAGGATTTTTAGGAACCTAATCATAAATTTTTCGGCCCATTGGACCTTATTAGATGGTTCACGGTCCATTTTGAAAGAAAAGGGGAGTTTATGGCCCATTAGGGCAAATTAAATCATTAATGGCCCAATAAGGCCCATTAAAGGTAAACTAATTTATTTTGGACCCCAAAATGGCCCAAAATGCTAAGGTTTTCGGAAGTGGGTCCAATTAGAGCCCATTTAAGGTTTCTAGGCCCAAAGTAGTTCAAGTTGAAGGTTTATTGGTCCATTAGGACCAATAAGAGAATCCTAGTCCATAGTGAACTTGAACCGGGAAGTCTAGGGTTTTCAACTCATAGTTGAACATATGAAATGCATTGCATTAGGTTTTGACCTTCATTCAAGAGTTTGGATTCAAATGGATGACGTTTATTAAACATAGGGTATGATATTCAATTCGAGTAGAAACCATACAATAGACGATGTTTTCATGAGAATAGAATTTCCTAGAAAAAAAAATGCCAGTTATGACAGCGGGTCCCGATAATTCCCCAAAATTAGGGTTTCCCAACCCAAATACTAGCCCATTAATCAAATGGTTGGGCTTTTAGGTCCATTATGACTTTATTGGCCCATTAAGGTCTCATTGGGCCCACTAGGGTTTCTTTGGGCCTAATAGGGTTTAGTAGTCCCTTTTTCCAAACATCCAAACAGGTCACAAACCAAACAAGGCACATCACCACCCGACACGGCGGCTGGTGGCGGCAGGAGGCGGCAGCCACCACCTCACGGTGGTGGTGACGGATTTTCTTTTCATTATTCTATTTTCTTACAATTTAGAATACCATCCAATATCACACACAAACACTAATAACACGCACACACACAACCACCTCGTTGTGGCCGGTGGTGGTATATGGTGGCAGCCATGGTGGTTTTTCCTTGGTTTTCCGGCAGCAGCAATCCAAGACACCCTCAAGCTTGTGAGACACGACTGAAACACACACACCCGCACTAATAGTGGTGGAGAATACTGGTCACCGTGGAACCGTCGCGTGGCGGCGACGACCACGTCAATCTAAATGCGTAGGAACAAGCGGTGGAGGACAACCGCTCGAGCGGTGGTGGCGACGTATCAACAAACAGAAGGCAGAGGAAAGGTGAAGGTGGTTCGAACCACCGAGTACAGTAGCACCAACGGCGACGAAAAAGCGCCAAGTCGAGTCCCCGTCGGCATGTCACACCCCAAAACCGGAACGGCGGAAACGTTCTGGGGTGGATGACGTCATGTCAAGTATCACAACATATGCAGTATAGTAATCAAAGTACAACAACCATTGCATTAATAGTAATAGTTTTACATGGTTTACATTACATAGAAACATCAAAGTAATACAGAAACTAGTATAGATGCAGCTTGGCACAAAACCGTCTTCAATAGAAGCTCCTGGAATCTACCTGCCTAATGCTGCCCTGAGAATACAAGTTATTTGAAAAGCGAGTATCAGCATTTTTACAAATGCTGGTGAGTTCATAAGTATTTAGTGTCATTTTATACAAATAACTTTATGTAAGAAGCAGTTTTCAAGTATACAGTGAAATAGAGTCCTTTCCAGAAAATCCTATATTTTCTAATTAAAAGAAGTCTTCTACCAAGACTGGTCATAGTTATGTGGTAAAAAGTAGTTTTCCCTTAAACACTATCATTCCCAAAATACGGGATTTGATTATTAAGAAAGTAGGAGAATATCAGGGAAAATAACATATGCCTCAGCAGTGAGGACTGCTGACTAAGGCAAAAGAATCATAGACTCCAGGGGAGTATCGACTGAATGACACGCCCGACTCAGTCTAACAAAAAGAGACACAGACCCCAGACGGTATCAAATGAAAGATACAGCTGACAAGGTCTCAAAAAGTGAATACAGACCCTAGCCAGTACCAAATGAAAGATACAGCTAGTAAGGTCTAAAATAGTGAATACAGACCCTAGCCAGTATCAAATGAAAGATACAGCTAGCAAGGTCTAAAACAGTGAATACAGACCCTAGACAGTATCAAATGAAAGATACAGCTAGTAAGGTCCAATACAGTAGAGACAGACCCTAGCAGTATCAAATGAAAGATACAGCTAATAAGGTCCAAAACAGTGAACACAGTGAATACAGTGAGTACTGTGTAAAAACCCGTTACCTTAAAGCCATGAATTATAAGGTAACCCCGAGATACTCGTAACCATACTGATAGACACTAGAGAATCTTGACGTCCTGCAAGTGTCGGTATAAATATGACATTTGTCACCCATTGGCTTGGTAGGCCGTGGACTGTAGCTAGCAGTCAGGGTGCGGGGGTGTCAATCCCGTATAGATCTATACACACAATGTCCGCTCTCCCTACAAGAGACTCTGGTTACCAACTTGACAACGGAGAAGGCCGTGTACTGAAGATGTATCTCGTGTAGTGAGATTTGATGTAAAATACTGGACTAATGATAGAGACTCACAACTGGAATGACTAATGTAAACCTATATGTCTATGCTTGTATACATAATATATAACTAATGATCAAACGACCTTCAGACGGACATCCGATCCCACCAGACCACATCTCAACGAAGAAAAGGAAATAGGGCGAACAAGCCTTCCTAAGTCCTTCAAACATTATTTATATGCATCTATACAAGCACATGAATACATCTAACTATGTGGAAGTGTTATTAGGTATAAGCGTATCACGAAGAGGAGACATTCTTAAGTATAAATGTATCACGAAGTGGAGACGGTCTCAAGTATAAGTGTATCACAAAGTGGAGGCGTTCTCAAGTATAAGTGTATCACGAAGTGGAGACGTTCTCAAGTATAACTGTATCACGAAGTGGAGACGTTCTCAAGTATAAATGTATCACGAAGTGGAGGCGTTCTCAAGTATAAGTGTATCACGAAGTGGAGACGTTCTCAAGTATAAGTGTATCACGAAGTGGAGGTATTAACTAAACAGAAGTGAAGCAGTAGTATCTTAACCAAGTAGAAGTATAAAAACATAGATGAAAACTTTGGAAAACCTTTATCCATTAAGAAAATCACGACTTGGTATTCCTTTCTAAAATAAGTTTGAAAACTTTTAGAAATCCTTTGAGAACCTTTCATATACAAGTTTTAAAATGAAACCTTGATAAAACAATATAAGTAAAAGCTGAACAAGTAACGACGTTTTAGAAAACCATTTACAGTGTCATTCTCGGTAAAAACACTTAACAGTGTGGCAAATCCTTGTGCATGCGGGTTATCAATCACATGTGATTGATATGATAACTGGCATGTTTAACTTGTATTCCCCCCCTATAAAACATGTAAAAACATTTAAAAGGTTCATTCAGGGGTATGAACTCACCTGTTGTAAGTGGATCGGGTGAATGTGCCGGTATAGGATGCTAAGTGTCAAGTGAGGACTTGACCACACATGCAAATCCTATTTAACATGTAATGATACATTTAAGTATCTAATTAGTCATTTAACAACTAATTAAGCAAGTAAGAATTTCTTACGACATCAAAACACTTTGCTACAGGTGCTAGAAGTGTCAAGGGGTGCATAGAAGGTGTGTATGGGCTCACTTTGGAGTTTACTCCTCAAATAAAGGCCCTTATTGGTGTTTACGGTTTCAAGACCCTTTCCCCCATGAGTTTACGGCCGTAAACTCATGGTAGCAGTGTCATGGGATGCTTAAAGGTCTTAACTCACTCATGGAGTCATGCTAGAGTTGAATCAAGGGCTAAGGAAGTGATTGGGGCTCAAAATGGGCACAAAGTAGATTTTATGGTCCAATGTTTACTCCTTGAGGAGTTTACGGCCGTAAACACATGAGTTTACGGTCGTAAACTCATGTTGGCCAATTCCTTTAGTTGTTTGGTGGTTCTAACTCATGTATGCAAGGTTCTAGTGGCTTTTAGAGGCATAGGAAGGTGTTTAGGGCACTTAAACACCCTGGAAAGGTGTTTACGGTCTAAGAAGATACACTTGGGGAGTTTACTACCTTAAACACATGAGTTTACGGCAGTAAACTCATGTTATTCCCTAAATCATGCGTTTTTGTGGTTGTAGGTTAAGCATACGAAGTTCTAGGTCCAATTCCAAGCCATACAAAGTGTTGAGGGTACTTTAACACCCTTTGGGGGTTTTTATGGTCTAAGGATGTGTGCTTACGGTCCAAGAACCTTCTTGGGCCGTAAACTCAAGTGTGACATGCTTTTGTATGCTTTGGTGCATAAAATGAAGGAAAATAAGGTTCTATGCACTCTAGGAAGTTCATGGAAGCCATTGGAGGTGTTTGAGGGGTAGCTTGACACCATAAAAGATGTTTATGGTCCATGAACATGGGTTTATGGTCTAAGAACATCCTTAGACCGTAAACTCATGTTTACTCCCCATTTGGTTCGATTTTGGTGTTCTAAGTCCTTTCGGGTAAGTCTCTAAGCCATTGCTAAGCATGAGAAGTGGTTTGGAAGGGTTTTTGAGCATTAAAACCCCATTGTGAGTGTTTACGGCCCATGAAGGTGTTCTTGGACCGTAAACTCATGTTCTTGAGTTTTTTGGATGATTAAGTCACAAATTTGCAAGCTAGATAAGTTAGATAACAAGCTAGGAAGGTTTACTTACCGATTTGAGGCTCGGAGGGACAATTTTTGACCAAAACCTGTTTGTAGAGGGAGAAAGTAGAGAGAGAGAGAGAGAGAGAGAGAGAGAGAGAAAGAGAGTCTAAGGTGGGAAAAGGCTTCTAAGGAGTGTCCACCCACCCTGATATAGGGCTTGGGTGTTGTACCCGGTATACGACTACCCGATACTTATGTTTAACGAGGTTTAAAATTTTACCCAGTTAAATGGCCGTAAATAAAAATAAACTTTTTTTTATTCCAAATAAATGGAAAAATTATTTACGTGCTTTTATTTTCGCTTGACGAATATTAATTAAAATATTCCAACGGGTTTAAATCCGGTCAAAAATATTTTCGGGATAAATTTGGCTAATTTTTGACGTAATTGATTTCGATGTTAACTTCGACGTTAACTACGACGTTAACTTTGACGTTAAAATTAACGGAGATTTTTGGGTTGTCACACGGCAGCTCCGTTGTCAACACCCATGGTAGCAAGCTCGTCACATTCATGGAAGGAGGTGGCTGCAAATATTAAAGGCAGTCTAACGAGAAAAGGACGGTAGCAACGCCCTCCACTTCGTTTCCGACGTCAGGATGAACAAGAGGATATTGGCTCCGGTGGTTTGGGACCCCAATGATGGAGGTTTACAACTCGATGGCAGGAAGGGGCGTAGCAGTGCAGGAGATCGGATAAGAGAGGGTGGCGGCCGAAGGTGGTCACTTGTAAGGGTGGCGACTGCTTAGTGAATTAGGGTTAGGGTTAGGTTGCATGAGTGGGTTATGAAGAATATATATGGAGGATAAGAAGAGCGACGAGTTCAACCCATGTTCAACTTCCAACATTTGCATACATTACACTTCTAGTCCCTCTCCTCCAATTCTTCTCAAATTAAATCCAAATATTACCATTCAACTCTCAGCATTTCAATATCCTTTCCATTTAAGTCCTAATCTTACTAAACAACCCCTGACTCCTGAAAATCTTCACAAAATAAGTCCTAAATTACACTTTAACCCCTGGAGATTGAAATCTATATAATTTGGCATCCCTAAACCCTAAACCAACACCCCACTAATTATTATCTGATTTTGGACAATAATAATGTAAAATAATAATAAGATTGCTTCTCGGGGTTCCGGGTTTATCATTTTAATTATTCTATTCAAATGGGATGTTACAACTCTCCCCCACTTAAATTTGATTTCGTCCTCAAAATTGTTTCTTATCATCCCTTACACGCTAGACAACTTGAGCAACATAACCACAATTACGAGCATAACCCCAGCCTTTCCAAGGCAACCATAACCAACCCTCGTAGGGTTATAAAACCTGAACATAAATGAATCCCTTGCAATATGATCACGTTTACTCAATCCGAAATCTGAAGTCTCGAGATGGTCTGGCTTCCTGACAGACTGCCCACATTGGATCATTGTCGAATGCATTGCACTTAACTCCCAATTGGCTACTCAACTTCTGATAACCTGAGGTTCCCACTAGAAAACAGAATCTCAAATCCCACACTGCTAACTCTGATCCTTTTCTTGACAAGAGATTAAGTCCTCCTTCATAAGAAAATCGTTCTGGTAATCAATTCCCAGGGATATATTGAACAACGGGTTGTAAAATGGGATATGAACCCTTTTTGGAGCAACAAGAGAATGTTTCCTTTATTTCCTGAACCACATACATATAATAACCAACTCATAAGCACAAACACTCATACCTGGCCCAATCAGCCTCGGGTTGGAATACCAGGCATGCCTACGACGGGTCCAGTCATCCCTAGGATGGAATATCCCCGTATCAAGCACATTTTGTGTCCAATCAACCCTCGGGTTGGAATACCAAACACGTCAGTTCCACTCAATCGTAGGGTTCGATCATCCTCACGATGGAATACCCTAGATTGGAATACCACTATATACATAACTCGGGTCTAACCCATAACTTGAAATCCAAGGAGCTATCCTTCCATCTCATCCAAAATCCTCTGATTCATCACAACCAAGTAAAACTCATCTGAAATACTGGGTTTCAGCCCGGTCGCGGAGCTAAAGGACTCCCACATAGTTTCCTCACACGAATTCCGAACGAAATCCTTCCCTGGAACTACTTGCCACTAGTTATCATGCCACTGCGACTCTAACAACCTCCTGATCCAACCAATTGGATCCATGCATTGAATCCCATCGTTATCAAATCCACGGCTAAAAGCGATTGCTACATGACCAATGGTAGCCTTACCTCACAAGCAACCTTAATCAATCCATTGCTTCCTTGATCTCATAACTGTAGTAACGTTCCTACAGTCTTATCACTGGCTTAATTAGGTCTAATCACCAATCTGTGGATTTTCATATCCTCACTGCTACACCTGAACTGGTGGGTACTAATGTCCCTTCCACGTCCTAACAACGCGCTCATGCTATCTACCAACCTAATGAACATTGCGGCTACACCCACAGACTTACATCACTTCCCATACTACCTGATCGCTAGTGAATACTACGGCTACCCCCGCAGTCTTACAAAACTTTCCATACCGGTCGAACACGCACTCGACCTTAACACACAACTGAACTTAATTTGTGGCTAGAATCCTAACCTCATTCCCCAAATTGTGCTATCAAGCACCGAGAAGACGCGATTCACATGCTGGGGAGTTTTACTGAACTCCCAATTCACACAACCCTTAAACCAAATAGCCACTTGGGTTGTCTTCCTTCCTGACAACGATGTGAAACTTATCCCATTTTCAAAACCGCTCCTGCTTCTGAACCTCGGGATAATTCTCCCCCACTTAGATTCGACTAAGTCTTCACAACATATGAAAATTAGAGAATTCCCAATTCTTATCATTTTCCAATGATTGATCCGATGACAACCAACTCTTTTCAACTAGCACTTCATTACTATCCAATCACAAGTGATCACACACTTCTAAGAAATAGATGAACACTTCCTAAACCCCAGTGATACTGACAATTCCTAATACTTGAATGATCCCCCACTCAAATCTTGAAGTCCAAAAGGTAGATACTCCAACTAACATTTTAGCAACGAGTTACTTCCCTTGGTGCTTTCCTCCACCAATCAATAACAGTTACTAAAACCACATAATCTTGACAATGCTGAATAACCATCCTGTGGGACCCTGTCCGCAGAACTCCCATATAATACCCTTCTTCCGAAAGTGCTCCAACAAATCTCTCGCACTCGGCTCTAGAACTCATATCACTCAGGGTCTCGCACCCTGACTCACTCACCAGCTTGATCATCCACAGCTGAACTGTAGTAGCTGAAACAACCTCTACCCTAAACCGACCACAAACTACTCCAATACATAGTCTACAATCCCAAAAGTGCAATAGGTCGCAAATAAATCCTTACCGACTGATACAAGAGATCCAAGGCAAACTGAACCTCACAAAATACTCATGCCACATCGACCCCACCTGCACTCACCGGTGCTGAAATAATGTTGCTAATCCCTGCAACCACCGACCCCGAGCTGGGGTCACAAGCCTGCTCACTCCTTCGAACTCGAAAACTGAAAGGGAACAATCCTTGCCCTATAAAACGACATTCCAATCCACCAATTAACCGTTCTACTTCCAGCTGCAAAACCCCAGCTGAACATAATCATCAATCCTTTCCGAAGTCCTCGCGACTCACATTCCAGCCTCGAGCAAAACCCCTGAAGCCTCAAATCTAGAAACTCATGTGCTAGACTCTCCCGCTTAACTCGCAAAATGTAACGAGTACAAAATATCTCCCTGGTCCCAAGTAACTGCAGCCCTCCGCTCATCAGAACATGTCCCAGTAACAAATTCTGGTACTGGAAAGCTTGACCAACTCCTCCTTTTACCGTCGTCACAACTGTTGTAGTTGCCGCGACAACCGTCTCGGCAATGGCTGCATAGCGCTCGTCGAAATACACAACCATGGCGGTCTTAAAAGACCTAAACATCTTTAGAAACTGTTCCCGGACAACCCCGATCACCACCTCCCGGATGATCTCACTGACACGGTTCTCTGAAAATGCTGGCCTATCCTGGCTGCCAGCTCTCGATCCTAACCTGGATCCGGTATCAAGACGTCTCGTAACCACCATTTTGGTAAGACACCAGAAAGATCTTTGATAATCCATATAACGACAGGGGACCAACTCCCAACCCAACCCTAGGGGTTGTGACTTCCTTGCTACGTGTATGGGTCCTGTGCTTTTAGTAGTACGAGCCCATACTACCTTCCACACCTACCCATATTTATCTCAAGTATCATCACAATGCCTTAACAATATACATAATCATAGCGAGCACTCAATCCTCACTCCTAGAAGAATGCTAAATATCTCGTAACTGTCCACCCGGCCTCTCACGACCCACCCTACCACCAACTGCCACACGACCCTCCATTGGTGCCAGTTAACTATTAAATGAATACAATCACATGCCGCATGGCTTAAACAATCTTAGGCTAAAAGATTTAATCCCACAACGGTTGGACTAAGACAACAGTTGCGCAGCAGGACCAAATACGTTACCCTAAGACCATTTAACCCCTGTAGCATGGGACTTAAAGTATTCATCCAATAGTTAGTTCACACACAAAAGAGTCATAAAACAATCAATGAAGTACTCTACATAAGATAAGGCATCACAATTCAGGCAATTTTATCATACGGTTCTTGAGGATCCATATCTTAGCACTAGCATGATGTTCTATCATATCACATGATCAAATAAATGTATGGTATTTTGGGGTCTACTTACTGGCTAAAGCTGATCGTACACCCTGCATCCTCCTTTACTTATTTTGAAAACCATTTTAGAAATCATTTTGAAAACCTTTCCTTGATTTGAGATGCGATTCACACGAATGTTCCTCCAATTCACTCAAACCAAGGCTCTGATACCAACTTATGACACCCATAAAAATCAGACCAAATGTAAACTTTTTAAAACATTTAGAAACCAACAGTTAATAACAATTTGTTTTCAAAACAGTTCTATATCAGAGTATCCCAGAAACTTAGTCATAAAATATGAGGAGTTGTACGATCACGCCTTTGCTTTCATGCGATCATCTGATGTACCTGAAACAATAAACTGAAAATGTAAGCTCGAGGCTTAGTGAGTTCCCTCAAAATACACATACCCACAACAATACACATATAATCATAAACAACATACTATGGGTCCAGTCAACCATCGGGTTGGAATACTCCAGGCCCTCAACCAACAGGTTGGAATGCCAACATACTATGGGTCCAATCATCCCCAAGATGGAATACCCCAGGCCCACAATCAACAGGTCAAAATGCCCACATACTATGAGTCCAATCATCCTTGGGATGGAATACTCACGACCCACAACCAACAGGTTGGAATGCCCGGGTCTATTGGCCTCCGCACAAAGCAGATAAGCCTCAACCACCAAACAAACATGTACACATATAACAGATAATCCCATAATAGTCTATAGACAACATCTAATCTAATTGATCATACCACATAGCACATAATACCATCCTATCTACCAGGATACCGATATAACAGATCACACCACATACCACATAATATTATCCTACCCTCTAGGATTCCGATCTAACAAATCATACCACATACCACATAATATTATCCTACCCTCTAGGATACCTATCTAACAGATCATACTAGCATAACATAACCAGATAACAATCCAAAGGGTCGGCCTTGGTGCCTTAGACCCTTGCGTATAGTTAGGATAACTCACCTGGCACTGATGAAGTCCCGCAGATAAAACTCCAGCTGCTGGTTGACAGATTCCTGAACTGTCAACATCAAACAATATCTAGTTAATAATTGGGTTCCAAGCCCAAGTTCCATCTCACACTCCAAAGACCCAAAAGTCAAGTAATGGGCCAAAGCCCAACATGTGGCCCAATTTTCCAAATTGGGCCCAGACATCTATATGGTCTTTCCTTAAGGCCTGTTCAATTATTCTAGTCCAAACTATTGGTATTCCCATGGCCCAATATCACATAATCATAAAGGCCAGTTATGGCGCATCTGTGGCCCAATTTTCTAAATTGGGCCTAAGTCCTTCACATGGGCCTTATCCTAAGGCTCATCCAATTATTTTAGTCCATTTACTTATTCTTGGAAAGCCCATTAATAGTCCAATTACCAAAGCCCAATAGAAAGGCACAACTCAAGGCCCAAGTGAAATCAGGGTTTTCACATGAAATGACAATTAGGGTTAAGTGTTCCTACTTAACCCATTAAGGACTTAATCCATTAACGACTTTATCCATTAATTCCATTACTGCATTCGGTGAATTTGCCAATGATTATTATTTAATATTTTTAGTTTGTTAATTAATTCAAGTGCGGGTCCCAATAATTCCCCAAAATTAGGGTTTCAAGCCATTAGGGTTTTCCAACCCAAATACTAGCCCATTAATCAAATGGTTGGGATTTTAGGTCCATTAGAGCTTCATTGGGCCCAATAAGGTCTCATTGGGCCCACTAGTAGTCCCCTTTTCCAATCATCCAAACAGGTCACAAACCAAACAAGGCACATCACCACCCGACATAGTGGCTGGTGGCGGCACCCACCACCTCACGGTGGTGGTGACGGATTTTCTTTTCATTATTCCATTTTGTTATAATTTACAATACCATCCAATTAACACACACACAAACACTAATAATGCACACACACATACACACAAACACACACAACCACCTCGTTGTGGCCTGTGGTGGTACATGGTGGCAGCCACCATGGCCGGCAGCCGTGGTGGTTTTTCCTTGGTTTTACGGTAGCAGTAATCTGAGACACCCTCAAGCTTGTGAGACATAACTAAAACACACACACACACCCACACTAACAGCGGTAGAAAATACCGGTCATCATGGAACAGCCGCGTGGCGGCGACGGCCAAGTCAATCCAACAACGCAGGAACAAGCGGCGGAGGGAAGCCGCTTGAGCGGTGGTGGTAACGTAATAACAAACAGAATGGAGAGGAAAGGTGAAGGTGGTTCGAACCACCGAGTACAAAAATAGCAAAAACGATGAAGAAACGCCCACTCGAGTCCCCGTCAGCAGCTCTGTCGTCAACAACCATGGCAGCAAGCTCGTTACATCTATGGAAGGAGGTAGCGGCGAAGACTGAAGGCAGTCTAACAAGAAAAGGACGATAGCAACACACTCCGCTTCGTTTTCGACATCAGGATGAACAACAGGAGGTTGGCTCCGGTGGTTTGGGACCCTAACGGTGGATGTTTGCAACTTGACAACAGGGAGGGGCGTAGGAGCGTAGGAGATCGGAGAAGAGAGGGTGGCGACCGAAGGTGGTTACTTGTAAGGGTGGCAGCTGCATAGTGAATTAGGTTTAGGGTTAGGTTGCATGAGTGGGTTATGAAGAATATATATGGAGGATAACTAGGGTGACGGGTTCAACCCGTGTCCAGCTTCCAACATCCGCATACATTACACTTCTAGTCCCTTTCCTCATATTCTTCTCAAATTAAATCCAAATATTACCATTCAGTCCTCAGTATTATAATATCCTTTCCATTTAAGTCCCAATCTTACTAAACAACCCCTGACTCCTGAAAATCTTCACAAAATAAGTCTCAAAATTACACTTTAACCCCAGGAGATTCAAATTTGTATCATTTGGCACCCCTAAACCAACACCCCACTAATTATTATCTGATTTTAGACAATAATAGTGGAAAATAATAATAAAATTGCTTCTCGGGGTTCTGGGTTTATCATTTTAATTATTCTATTCAAATGGGATATTAAAAAAAGCTTCACTGTCATCATCGGTATGGATTGGTTGAGCCCACTCGTGCTGACATTCTTTGTTATGAAAAATCCATATGCCTCAATCTGCCCTCCGACGAAGCCCTTTTTATTTATGGCGATAAACTCAGCACGAACTGTGACAATCCAAAATTTTCATTCGGTCAAACCCTAGAAGTCAATCACTTCTTATTATAAGTTAATGTCATTATTGCTTATTTTAACAAATTTGGAGTTCGTTTGATTATTTTAATCTTATTCTTTAAACGAACGGGTGTAAGAAAGTGCCGTCTCGGGTTTTTAAATTTAAAAACCGCAAACACCTCGCGTCTTAGAAGTTCCCGGCCAAACTATTTCGTTTGGGTCAAAAAATCATCCCAAAATCCGCAAACTCATGCTTATCCATGAGTTTACTCCCTAAGTCTAGTCAATATGAGTTTACTCCCCATTTATCCAAAAGAGTAAACTCCCAAAACAGTAAACTTAAGAAAACCTCTCAAGTAGCAAACTAAAAACAATTCAAGATCTTCCAAGTTATAAGTGTTCTATCCATTTCAAGTTGATTAAACACTTAATCTAGTGTTTGTACATCTATTCATCCATTCATTTTTGTGTTTTTGATTAGATTTCCAAAAACACCAAGAACACCAAGAACACACACTAAGTGTTCTTGGACTTTTAGCATATTTCAAGCTTCCTGATAGTAAGTACTTCACTCCTTGAGTCTTATTGAGTTAGTATTACAAGTTAGCATCAAGAAAATATGCCAAGAACACATGGAACAAGGTGTTCACGGTCCAAGAAGGTTCTTGGTCCGTAAACACCATATTAGGCACCAAAGTGTGCCTAAGTCACAAATCTAAGCCCTAGTTGGATGTTTAAGCCTTCCTTAACATGTTTGAACCTTCCCTTGATGAGTTTAAGCCATGAAAAACACAAAATAGTGCCATGATGATGTGTTTAGGGTTTGGGGAGCTCCCAAAACCGTAACACCCTTTAGTGTGTTTATTTGGGCCATATTCCTTCCTTAGGCCTAAAATCTAACATAGACAATTACCTTGATGAGTTAGGGACTTGAAAACATAACAATACCAAATTCCAAATGGGTTTAAGGTAGTAAACGCAAAGGGAAATGACCATAAGGCCGTAACCACCTCAAAAGGGGTGTTTTGCTGCCTTAGTCCCTTCCAAAGTCCAAACCACCAAGTAGAAATGCTTCAAAGGACTTGCAAATCCTCAAAACAACTTATGGTAAAAAGAAGAGGAGTTTACGACCATAAACTCTAAGTTTACGACCGTAAACTCATTAGGTCAAGGTCATTAAAACCGTAAACTCCAAGGGAGTTTACCCTTGAACCCCAAACACAATAGCAAGGTCCTTTAGCACTTAGATGCAATCCTTATGGCTTGTATCACTTATAAAAGGTGTTTTACATGCCTTAGGATGTCTTAACTTTGTCAATTAGTGGTTTAAAGTCTAATAAGATACATATACGTGTGATTATATGTTAACTAGGATCATTGAGTGTGAACAAGTCTTCACATTTCACCTAGCTATCCTACATCATTCAGTTCATCCAAAGCACCATCTACAGGTGAGTTCATACCCATAACCAATGTTTAAATGATTTTAAATGCATTAATAGGGGGGGGGGGGAATACAAGTAGAAAACAACATGTTATCAAATCTTTCATATGTATTTATAACTGTGTTTTCATCCAGCAGATTTCACATACTACAAAATGTGATGCATGAAATGGTTTTCTATCTTAAAAATACGTTGTTATCAAATGTATTTCTTTTGAAATGATTATTAAAATGACATAAAGTCATTGTTAATTATTGTTCAAAACTCTTAGATGTTTTACAAAACCATTTTTAACCTACTTGAACAACCAATTACCTTCCAGTTAACTATTATAGGGATAGTTAGAAGATACAAAAGATTATTCCTATTACAAGGAATTACATCAGGGTCAGTTCATTCATAAGTCTATACAATACATTACATGAGTACCTTACATGAATACATTACATGAGTACCTTACATGAATACATTACATGAGTACCTTACATGAATACATTACATTAGTACCTTTACGTAGATACATTTTCCTGTATACATTTACATGGATACTTGTACCTCGATTCATTAGGATGATTTATTAGTACCTTCTGTGTAAATTGTCCTGCCTATCCCAGTTCAATGGGATATCTTGACGGGACTAACCATTCCGAATCCCAGCTGTTAGCACCAGTGGTTGATGAACATCTACGGATGCCTACGGTTATTACTTATACTAGGAGTACCTCTACGGGACTAACCATTCCTCGGGCCTACTGTTCGCTACAGAGGTCGATGAACATCTACGGATGCCTACGGTTAATACTTATATTAGGAGTACCTTAACGGGACTAACCCTTCCTCCCCTCTGCTGTAGCTACAGAGGACGATTGAACAATCTACTGATGTTCAAAGGTTATACATTTCGCTAATCGCGATGTTGTGTTAATCCTTGTACAAAAGGATAACAATTACATTAGTACATTTTTCCTATTACTTTATTTGGTGATACATTCACATAAACAAGGAGTTAGACTAAGTAGTTTAAGTACTAGTCAAAAGAAAGGAAAAACTATCATTTTACTTACAAAACATT